>NW_019227947.1:0-356 GCF_002742605.1 Olea europaea var. sylvestris
TCGCCAAAAACGAACGAACCCGAAGTTATCATGAAATCAAAAGCCACTTTTCTTTAGCTGGATTCCAATCGAATTAGATAGCAGTTTGCCAAAAACGAACAAACACGAAGTTATCATGAAATGAAAAATCATTTCTCTTTGGCTCGATTCCAATCGAATTATATTAGCAATTTGCCAAAAATGAACAAACCCGAAGTTATATTGAAATCAAAAACCACTTTTCATTAGCTCGATTCTAATCGAATTAGACTAGCAATTCGCGAAAAAATGAACAAACCTGAAGTTATCATGAAATCTAAACCACTTTTCATTGGCTCAATTCCAATCAAATTAGACTAGTAATTCGCTAAAAATGA
>NW_019227947.1:688-17235 GCF_002742605.1 Olea europaea var. sylvestris
GGCTCGATTCCAATCGAATTAAACTAGCAATTCTCCAAAAACGAACTAACCCGAAGTTATCATAAAATCGAAAACTACTTTTCATTAGCTCGATTCTAATTGAATTAGACTAGCAATTCGCCAAAAATGAACAAACCCGATGTTATCATCAAAATGGAAAACCACTTTTCATTGGCTCGATTCCAATCGAATTAAACTAGCAATTCGCCAAAAACGAACAAACCCGAAGTTATCATGAAATCAAAAACAACTTTTCATTAGCTCGATTCTAATCGAAGTAGACTACCAAATCTCGAAAAACTGAACAACCCCAAAGTGATCATAAAATCAAAAACCACTTTTCATTGGCTCAATTCTAATCAACTTAGACTAGCAATTCGCCAAAAATAACAAATCCGAAGTTATCATGAAATCAAAACCCACTTTTCATTAGCTGGATTCGAATCGAATTAGACTTCCAATTCGCCAAAACGAACAAACCCGAAGATATCAGGAAATCAAAAGCCGCTTTTCGTTGGCTCGATTCTAATCGATTTAGACTAGCAATTCGCCAAAAATGAACAAACTCGAACTTATCATGAAATGAAAAACCACTTTTCATTGGCTCGATTCCAATCGAATTGGACTAGCAATTCGCAAAAAATGAATAAACCCGAAGTTATCGTAAAATCAAGAACCACTTTCCATTAGCTCGATTCCAATCGAATTAGATTAGCAATTCGCCAAAAATGAACAAACTCGAACTTATCATGAAATGAAAAACCACTTTTCATTGGCTCGATTCCAATCGAATTGGACTAGCAATTCGCAAAAAATGAATAAACCCGAAGTTATCGTAAAATCAAGAACCACTTTCCATTAGCTCGATTCCAATCGAATTAGATTAGCAATTCGCCAAAAATGAACAAACTCGAACTTATCATGAAATGAAAAACCACTTTTCATTGGCTCGATTCCAATCGAATTGGACTAGCAATTCGCAAAAAATGAATAAACCCGAAGTTATCGTAAAATCAAGAACCACTTTCCATTAGCTCGATTCCAATCGAATTAGATTAGCAATTCGCCAAAAATGAACAAACTCGAACTTATCATGAAATGAAAAACCACTTTTCATTGGCTCGATTCCAATCGAATTAGACTAGCGAAACGCCAAAATGAACAAACTCGAAGTTATCATGAAATCAAAAGACACTTTTCATTGCCTGGATTCAAATCGAATTGGACTAGCAATTCGCCAAAAACGAACAAAACCAGAGTTATCATGAAATGAAAAATCACTTTTCTTTGCCTCGATTCCAATCAAATTAGACATGCAATTTGCCAAAAATGAACAAACCCGAAGTTATCATGAAATGAAAAACATCTTTTCATTGGCTCGATTCCAATCGAATTAGACTACCAATTCGTCAAAAATGAACAAACCCGAAGTTATCGTGAAATCAAAATCAACTTTTCATTAGCTCGATTCAAATCGATTTAGACTAGCAATTCGTCAAAAATGAACAAACACGAAGTCATCGTGAAATGAAAAACCACTTTTCTTTGCCTCGACTCTAGTCGAATTAGACATACAATTCGCCACAAATGAACAAACCCGAAGTTATCACGAAATCAAAAGCCACTTTTCATTGGCTCGATTCCAATCGATTTAGACTAGCAATTCTCCCAAAACGAACAAACCTGAAGTTATCATGAAATCAAAAGTCACTTTTCATTAGCTCGATTCCAATCGAATTGGACTGGCAATTCGCCAAAAAGGAACGAACCCGAAGTTATCATGAAATCAAAAGCAACTTTTCATTAGCTGGATTCCAATCGAATTAGATAGCAATTTGCCAAAAACGAACAAACCCGAAGTTATCGTGAAATGAAAAACCAGTTTTTATTGGCTCGATTCCAATCTAATAGGACAGGCAATTCGCCAAAAACGAACAAACCCGAAGTTTCATGAAATCAATAGTCATTTTTAATTGGCTCGTTTCCAATCGTATTAGACTAGCAATTCGCCAAAAATGAACAAACATGAAGTTATCATGAAATGAAAAACAACTTTTCATTGGCTCGATTCCAATCGAATTAGACTAGCAATTCGCAAAAAACGAACAAACCCGAAGTTATCATGAAATCAAAAGCCACTTTTCATTGGCTAGATTCCAATCCATTTAGACTAGCAATTCACCAAAAATGAACAAACCCGAAGTTATCATGAAATGAAAAACCACTTTTTATTTGCTCATTTCCATTCGAATTAGACTAGTAATTCGCCAAAAATGAACAAACCTGAAGTTATTTTGAAACCAAAAGTCCCTTTTCATTGGCTCGATTCCAGTCTATTTAGACTGGCAATTCGCCAAAAATGAACAAACCCGAAGTTATCATGAAATCAAAATTCACTTTTCATTAGCTCGATTCCAATCGAATTGGACTAGTAATTCGCCAAAAACTAACAAACCCAAAGCTATCATTAAATCAAAAGCCACTTTTCCTTGGCTCGATTCCAATCGATTTAGACTAGCAGTTCACCAAAAATGAACAAACCCGAAGTTGTCATGAAATCAAAAACTACATTTCATTAGTTCGATTCCAATTGAATTATACGAGTAATTTGCCAAAAATAAACAAACCCGAACTTATCATGAAACGAAAACCCGTTTTTTGTTGGCTCGATTCCAATCGATTTAGACTAGCAATTCGCCAAAAATGAACAAATCCAAAGTTATCAAGAAATGAAAAACCACATTTCTTTGGCTCGATTCCAATCGAATTAGACTAGCAATTCGCCAAAAATGAACAAACCCAAAGTTATCATGAAATCAAAAGCCACATTTCATTGGCTCGAATCCAATCGATTTAAACTACCAATTCGCAAAAAACGAAAAAACCCAAAGTGATCATGAAATCAAAAGCCACTTTTCATTGGCTCGATTCCAATCAATTTAGAGTAGCAATTCGTCAAAAACGAACAAACTCGAAGTTATCATGAAATGAAAAACAACTTTTCTTTGGCTCGATTCGAATCGAATTAGACTAGCAATTCGGTGAAAACGAACAAACCCGAAGTTATCATGAAATAAAAAGCCACATTTCATTGGCTCGATTCCAATCGAATTAGACTAGCAATTCGGTAAAAACGAACAAACCCGAAGTTATTATGAAATTGAAAACCGCATTTCATTGGCTCGATTCCGATCGAATTAGACTGGCAATTCGCAAAAAATGAACAAACCTGAAGTTATCATAAAATCAAAAACAATTTGCCAAAAATGAGCAAACCCGAAGTTATCATGAAATCAAAAGCCACATTTCATTGGCTCGATTCCGATCGAATTAGACTGGCAATTCGCAAAAAATGAACAAACCTGAAGTTATCATAAAATCAAAAACAATTTGCCAAAAATGAGCAAACCCGAAGTTATCATGAAATCAAAAGCCACATTTCATTGGCTCGATTCCGATCGAATTAGACTGGCAATTCGCAAAAAATGAACAAACCTGAAGTTATCATAAAATCAAAAACAATTTGCCAAAAATGAGCAAACCCGAAGTTATCATGAAATGAAAAACAACTTTTCATTGGCTCGATTCCGATCGAATTAGACTGGCAATTCGCAAAAAATGAACAAACCCGAAGTTTTCATGAAATCCAAAGCCACTTTTCATTGGCTAGATTCCAATCCATTTAGACTAGCAATTCGCCAAAAATGAACAAACCCGAAGTTATCATGAAATGAAAAACCACTTCTTATTTGCTCGTTTCCATTCGAATTAGACTAGTAATTCCCCAAAAATGAACAAACCTAAAGTTATTTTGAAACCAAAAGTCCCTTTTCATTGGCTCGATTCCAGTCTATTTAGACTAGCAATTCGCCAAAAACGAACAAACCCGAAGTTATCATGAAATGAAAAACCACTTTTCATTGGCTCGATTTCAATCGAATTGGACTAGCCATTTGCAAAAAATGAACAAACCTGAAGTTATCATAAAATCAAAAACCACTTTCCATTAGCTCGATTCAATCGAAATAGATTAGCAATTCGCCAAAAATGAACAAACTCGAAGTTACCAAGAAATGGAAAACCACATTTCATTGGCTCGATTCCAATTGAATTAGACTAGCGAATTGCCAAAATGAATAAACCCGAAGTTATCATGAAATCAAAAGACACTTTTCATTGCCTCGATTCCAATCGATTTAGGCTAGCAATTCGCCAAAAATAAACATACCCGAAGCTATCATGAAATGAAAAATCACTTTTCATTGGCTCGATTCCAATCCAATTAGACTAGCAATTCGCCAAAAATGAACAAACCTAAAGTAATCATGAAATGAAGCACCACTTTTCATTGGCTCGATTCCAATCGAATTAGAATAGCAATTCGCCAAAAACGAACAAACCCAAAGCCATCATTAAATCAAAAGCCACTTTTCATTGGCTTGATTCCAATCGATTTAGACTAGCAGTTCACCAAAAATGAAAAAACCAGAAGTTGTCATGAAATCAAAAACCACATTTCATTAGTTCAATTCCAATCGAATTATACGAGTAATTTGCCAAAAATAAACAAACCCGAAGTTATCATGAAATGAAAAACCGCTTTTCTTTGGCTCGATTCCAATCGATTTAGACTAGCAATTCGCCAAAAATGAACAAACCCAAAGTTATCATGAAATGAAAAACCACATTTCTTTGGCTCAATTCCAATCGAATTTGACTAGCAATTCGCCAAAAATGAACAAACCCAAAGTTATCATGAAATCAAAAGCCACATTTCATTGGCTCGATTCCAATCGAATTAGACTAGCAATTCGCCAAAAATGAACAAAACCGACGTTATCATGAAATCAAAAGCCACCTTTTATTGGTTCGACTCCAATCGATTTAGACTAGCAATTGACCAAAAATGAACAAACCCGAAGTTGTCTTGAAATCTAAAACTACATTTCATTAGTTCGATTCCAATCGAATTATACGAGCAATTTGCCAAAAATTAACAGACCCGAAGTTATCATGAAATGAAAAATAGCTTTTCCTTAGCTCGATTCCAATCGAATTAGACTAGCAATTCGCCAAAAATGAACAAACTGGAAGTTATCATGAAATCAAAAGCCATATTTCATTGGCTCGATTCTAATCGAATTGGACAAGCAATTCGCCAAAAATGAACAACTTGAAGTTATCATGAAATGAAAAATCACTTTTCATTTGCTCGATTCCAATTGATTTAGACTAGCAATTCGCAAAAAACGAACAAACCTGAAGTTATCATGAAATGAAAAACAACTTTTCATTAGCTCGATTCCAATCGAATTAGACTAGCAATTGGCAAAAAATGAACAAACCAAAAGTTATCATGAAATCAAAAGCGACTTTTCATTGGGTAGATTCCAATCGAATTAGACTAGCAATTCGCCAAATACGAACAAACCCGAAGTTATCTTGAAATCAAAAGCCCCTTTGCGTTGGCTCGATTCCAATCTATTTAGACTAGCAATTCACCAAAGACGAACAAACCCGAACTTATCATGAAATGAAAAATCACTTTTCATTGGCTCGATTCCAATCGAATTGGACTAGCAATTTGCAAAAAATGAACAAACCCGAAGTTATCATGAAATCAAAAATCACTTTTCATTAGCTCGATTCCAATGGAATTAGACTGGCAAATCACCAAAAACGAACAAGCTGGAAGTTTTCATGAAATGAAAAACCACCTTTCATTGGCTCGATTCCAATCGAATTAGACTAGCGAATCGCCAAAATGAACAAACCCGAAGTTATCATGAAATAAAAAGATACTGTTCATTGCCTCGATTCCAATCGTTTTAGACTACCAATTCGCCAAAAACAAACAAGCTCGAAGTTTTCATGAAATGAAAAATCACTTTTCATTGGCTCGATTCCAATCAAATTTGACTAGCAATTCGTCAAAAATGAACAAACCCGAAGTTATCATGAACTGAAACACCACTTTTCATTGGCTCGATTCCAATCGAATTAGACTAGCAATTCGCCAAAAATGAACAAACCCGAAGTTATCATGAAATCAAAAGCCAATTTTTATTTGTTCGATTACAATCGATTTAGACTAGCAATTGACCAAAAATGAACAAACCCGAGGTTGCCGTGAAATCAAAAACTACATTTGATTAGTTCGATTCCAATCCAATTATACGAGCAATTCGCCAAAAATTACCAAACCCGAAGTTATAATGAAAAATCGCTTTTCTTTGGCTTGATTCCAATAGATTTAGACTAGCAATTCGCCAAAAACCAACAAACCCGAAGTTATCATGAAATCAAAAACCACTTTTCTTTGGCTCGATTCCAATCGAATTAGATAGCATTTCGCCAAAAATGAAAAAACTCGAAGTTATCATGAAATCAAAAGTCACTTTTAACTTGCTCGATTCCAATCGATTTAGACTAGCAATTCGCCAAAAACGAACAAACCCAAAGTTATCAAAAATCAATTTTCTTTGGTCCGATTCCAATCGAATTAGATAGTAATTCGCCAAAAACGAACAAACCCGAAGTTATCATGAAATCAAAAGCCACTTTTCACTTGCTCGATTCCAATCGATTTAGATTAGCAATTCGCCAAAAATGAACAAACCCGATGTTATCATGAAAATGGAAAATCGCTTTTCATTGGCTCGATTCCAATCGAATTAGATTAGCAATTCGCCAAAAACGAACAAACCCTAAGTTATCTTGAAATCAAAAACCACTTTTCATTAGCTCGATTCTAATCGAATTAGACTAGCAATTCGCGAAAAAATGAACAAACCTGAAGTTATCATGAAATCTAAACCACTTTTCATTGGCTCAATTCTAATCAAATTAGACTAGTAATTCACCAAAAATGACAAATCCGAAGTTATCTAGAAATCAAAAACCACTTTTCATTAGCTGGATTTGAATCAAATTAGACTACCAATTCGGCAAAATGAACAAACCCGAAGATATCATGAAATCAAAAGCCACTTTTCGTTGGCTCGATTCTAATCGATTTAGACTAGCAATTCGTCAAAAATGAACTAACCCGAAGTTATCGTGAAATGAAAAATCACATTTCTTTGGCTCGATTCCAATCGAATTAGGCTAGCAATTTGCAAAAAACGAACAAAACAAAAGTTATCATGAAATCAAGAGACACTTTTCATTGGCTCCATCCCAATCGATTTACACTAACAATTCACCAAAAAGGAACAAACCCGAAGTTATCATGGAATGAAAAACCCCTTTTCTTTGGCTCGATTTCAATCGAATTCGACTAGCAATTCGCCAAAAATGAATAAACCCAAAGTTATGATGAAATCAAAAGCCACTTTTCACTTGCTCAATTCCAATCGATTTAGACAAAAATGAACAAACCCGATGTTATCATGAAAATGGAAAACCACTTTTCATTAGCTCTATTCCAATCGAATTAAACTAGCAATTCGCCAAAAGCGAACAAACCCGAAGTTATCATAAAATCGAAAACTACTTTTCATTAGCTCGATTCTAATTGAATTAGACTAGCAATTCGCCAAAAACGAACAAACCCGATGTTATCATCAAAATGGAAAACCACTTTTCATTGGCTCGATTCCAATCGAATTAAACTAGCAATTCACCAAAAACGAACAAACCCGAAGTTATCACGAAATCAAAAACAACTTTTCGTTAGCTCGATTCTAATCGAATTAGACTACCAAATCTCGAAAAACTGAACAACCCCGAAGTTATCGTGAAATCAAAAATCACTTTTCATTGGCTCAATTCTAATCAACTTAGACTAGCAATTCGCCAAAAATGACAAATCCGAAGTTACCATGAAATCAAAACCCACTTTTCATTAGCTGGATTCGAATCGAATTAGACTACCAATTCGCCAAAACGAACAAACCCAAAGATATCAGGAAATCAAAAGCCGCTTTTCGTTGGCTCGATTCTAATCGATTTAGACTAGCAATTCGCCAAAAACGAACAAACCAGAAGTCATTGCCAAATCAAAAGCCTTGTTTCAATGGCACGATTCCAATCGAATTAGACTAGAAATTCGCCAAAAATGAACAAACTTGAAGTTATCATGAAATCAAAAGTCACTATTCGTTGGCTCGATTCCAAACGAATTAGACTGTAATTGGCCAAAAAATAACAAACACGAAGTTATCATGAATTCAAAAGCCACTTTTCGTTTGCTCGATTCCAATTAAATTAGACCAGAAATTCTCAAAAACGATCAAACCCGACGTTATCATGAAACCAAAAACAACTTTTCATTGGCTCGATTCCAATCGAATTGGACTAGCAATTTGCAAAAAATGAACAAACCCGAAGTTATCATAAAATCAAAAACCACTTTCCATTAGCTCGATTCCAATCGAATTAGATTAGCAATTCGCGAAAAATGAACAAACTCGAAGTTATCATGAAACGAAAAACCACTTTTCATTGGCTCGATTCCAATCGAATTAGACAGGCGAAATGCCAAAATGAACAAACTCGAAGTTACCATGAAATAAAAAGACACTTTTCATTGCCTCGATTCTAATGATTTAGACTAGCAATTCCCCAAAAATGAAAACACCCGAAGCTATCATGAAATTAAAATTCACTTTTCATTGTCTCGATTCCAATCGAATTAGACTATCAATTCGCCAAAAACGAAAGAACCTGAAGTTGTCATGAAATTAAAAACAACTTTTCATTGGCTCGATTCCAATCGAATTAGACAAGAAATTCGCCAAAACGAACAAACTCGAAGATATCATGAAATGAAAAACTACTTTTCTTTGGCTCGATTACAATCAAATTAGACTAGCGATTCGCCAAAAACGAACAAACAAAAAGTTATCATGAAATCAAAAGCCACTTTTCATTGGCTCGACTCCAATCGATTTACACTAGCAATTCGCCAAAAACGAACAAACCCGAAGTTATCATGAAATGAAAAACCACTTTTCTTTGGCTAGATTCCAATCGAATTAGACTAGCAATTCGTAAAAAACGAACAAACCCGAAGTGATCATATGACGCCCCGAACTTAAGCTTCGAGGGCCACGTACTTTACATAATAACTTTTGCCTTTGGTACATGTAAATATTCTTAAATAGAAATATTACATGTTAAAAACTTATTTTCAACTTGGTAAAATAATTCTTATAAAATTTGATGGCCGATAAAAGTGCACATCGACAAGGAATTATGCTTCACATATACGGCCTCGGCACTGTCAAGATTAGTTGGGGCAGTAAGTTTGACAATTTTTATAAAATTCATCCCAACTCCGTTTTCTATGAAATTTGTGGCATTAGAAAGATAATTTTAAGTAGTTTTCTAGGTTAAAATATGAAAATTTTCGAAGATCATATGATATAAACGTTTTACTGAAAACAGTGAAGTATTACACAGGAGATCCAGATTGACCTTTGGACGTTAAAACCTTGATAACTCAGGCCATAGATATCCAAATTGAGTATTTCTTGCCACAATACTTAGAAAACTCAAAGGGGAAAACAGAAATATTTTTATAATCTCAAATGGACATTTATAGAGTTAGAAACATCGTTTTGAAATTGACTCCAGAAACTGTCCCGTTTCTGCCTTTTGTCTCTTGTAAGGAAAATAACTTTAAAAAAAAAAACGTCTCTTATCGTAATATGGAAGATATATTCACATAATTTACTTTTAATACCATATTACATCTTGTCATGTACAAAATTTATACATGATACTTTAAGAGAAATAGATGGAAACATTCCTTGAACAAAATACACGAAAGAAACTTTAGATTCAAAACATCCTTAACCTTAATCAATCATCGGTTCGACCAACTGACTCTCGTCATTCCAACGATCATGGATCTGAAACGTTTAGCATAACATACTTTGAGTAAAGGAAATACTCAGTAAGATACCATGCTTGAACATTTATCATGATAATACTACACCAAAGAAAGCAATCAAACCCATACTTCCATATTCCGACATGCCGGTGCCCTTCGGACTTGTCCTAAGGCATAAATAGATATCTAACTTTGTGGACTTGTCCACCATAATCATATTGTGGTTTTTCATGCATAGTTTAAGCATAAACGTTACCATGAAAATCATAACTCTTGAGCATGGAAGGTATCTTACCGTAAAACTTGATGATCTTTGTTTGAAAAGTAAGTTGAAAGTGTTAAGCTCACTTCTTTTTCTTCCTTCCTTAAATTTCGGTTTTTGGCTCTCTTTTCAAATGTATAAGTGTTTTGTAGAAATGAAAGAAATCTCTTTCTCTATGGCATGGATAGGGATATATTTATACTTGTATAAAAGGATAAGTATAAAAAGATATTTTTTTGTTTTATTATTTAAGGTGGCCGACTTTGACCCCCCCTTTTCTTTTTTCTTTTTTTTTTTTTTTTTTTTTTTTTTACCCTCATGATGTGGCCGAGTTGGTAGAGTAGGTGAGTACGGAGACCTTTGGTCACGAGTTCGATTTTTCATACCAACACTTTCTTGGTAGAGTTTGTCGCACAGGGTTTGCCTCGTACAGTTTACCTTACTGACATGATTTGCAGGCTATTGTTTCAGTTTGAGGGTTTACCCAGTACGCACCGGAAGGATAGCAGCTACGGGTTCCCCCATCATTAAACTTTTCTTATGGCCAAAAGTAGTATTGAAAGTTAAATCGCCATCTTAAAGAAATTTAAATCAGCCTAAAATTTCGGAGTATTACATTCCTCCCCCTTAAAAAAAAATTTCGTCCTCAAAATTACCTTGAACTTAGTTAAATAGTTCTGGATACTTGATCTTGATTTCTTCTTCTCTCTCCCAAGTCGATTCTTCGACATTATGATTCCTCCATTGGACTCTTACTAATGGAATTTCCTTTTTTCTTAATTGCTGGATTCTGTGATCCAATATCGATACTAGTTTTTCCTCATATGTCATGTTTGATTTGATATCCAATGGTTGATAATTAACTACGTGACTTGGGTCTGATACGTATTGTCGAAGCATCGATACATGGAACACGTCATGAACCGCTGACAATTCTAGTGGCAGAGCAATTCGATAAGCTGCATTCCCAACTTTCTGCAAAATTTCAAAAGGACCAATGAATCTTGGTTGAAGTTTTCCTTTCTTCCCAAAACGCAGAACTCCCTTCATCGGTGCCACTTTTAAGAAAACTTTGTCACCAACATTAAATGCCAAGTCTTTTCTCCTTTTATCGGCATAACTCTTTTGTCGGTCCTAGAACTCTTCTTTCACCTACTTCATCCCAATAAAGGGGAGCTCTACATCTTCTGCCATAAAGGGCTTCGTAAGGTGCCATCTTTATCGTAGCTTGGTAGCTATTATTATAGGCAAACTCTACCAGTGGCACATAGTTTTCCCAACTGCCCCCTAAATCAAGGACGCATGCACGCAGCATATCCTCTAAAGTCTGTATAGTCCTCTCCGATTGTCCATCAGTTTGTGGATGAAAGGCTGTGCTAAAGTTTAACTTGGTTCCCATAGCCTCCTGCAAACTTTTCCAAAATTTTGAGGTAAATCTTGGATCTCTATCTGATACAATTGAGGCTGGGATACCATGCAAACAGATGACTTCTTTGATGTATAATCGCGCATATTGATCCATACTAAGATTCATTCTTACAGGTAGAAAATGAGCTGACTTTGTTAACCGATCTACTATAACCCACATAGCGTCATTTCCCTTAGCTGATTTTGGAAAACCCATGACAAAATCCATAGTTATATGTTCCCATTTCCATTGTGGAATTGTTAATGGTTCCAACAATCCAGATGGCCTTTGATGTTCAGCTTTCACTTGCTGACAAGTCATGCATCTCTTGACGAAAAGACCTATGCATCGTTTCATATTTCTCCACCAAAACACGCTCCTTAGATCACGATACATTTTTGTACCTCCTGGATGGGCAGTATATGGGGTTAAGTGTGCTTCTTCAAGAATTTCTTTCCTCAATCCCTCATCTTTTGGCACACACAACCTCCCCTTAAAGAGTAAAGCTTTATCACTACTTAATTCAAAATCCTTTCGCTTGCTAGTACCAACTTCGGATTTGATCTTTTGCAGGAAAGGGTCACCATCCTGTGCTGCTCTTATTCGATCTCTAAGTGTTGGTCGAATCGTTAGAGCCGCTATCTTGGCACTAGTTTGGGTTGGTGGAACAATTACTTCTAGATGTAAGTTGCCAAAATCCTTTAACAACTGATCCTGCATAGTGATTTGTACTGCTAATTGTCCAACTGCCTTTCTGCTAAGAGCATCAGCTACTACATTAGCTTTACCAGGATGGTAATGGATAGTACAGTCATAATCCTTTACTAGCTCTAGCCATCTCCTCTGCCTCATATTTAATTCCTTTTGGGTGAAAAAATACTTCAAACTCTTATGATCAGTATAAATGTCACACTTGTTTCCATACAAGTAATGACGCCATATCTTGAGGGCATGAACTACCGCAGCCAATTCTAGATCATGGATTGGGTAGTTTTGTTCATATTGTTTCAATTGTCTGGATGCGTAAGCTACCACCTTTCCTTTCTGCATCAGAACACATCCTATGCCCTGTTTCGAAGCATCGCTATATATAACGAATCCTTCTGGTCCGTCAGGTATTGTTAATACTGGGGCTGTGACTAATCTTCGTTTCAGCTCTTGGAAACTTTGCTCACATTGCTCCGTCCATTGAAATTTTACCCCTTTTCGAGTCAATTGGGTCAATGGTCCTGCTATTTTAGAAAATCCTTCGATAAATCTTCTATAGTAACCGGCCAATCCCAAGAAACTACGTATTTCTCTAACATTGGTTGGTCTTACCCAATTATTCACTGCTTCCACTTTAGCTGGGTCTACCTCAATTCCTCGTGTCGTGATTACGTGCCCCAGAAAAACTACTTTATCCAACCAGAATTCACATTTCTTAAATTTGGCATAAAGCTTCTCTTTTCTTAGAGTTTCTAAGATAATCATAATATGTTTCTCGTGTTCCTCCTTATTCTTCGAATAAATTAAGATATCATCAATGAAAACTATAACAAATTGGTCTAAATATTCATGGAACACTCTATTCATTAGATCCTTAAATACTGCCGGGGCATTAGTTAAACCAAAAGGCATCACCAGAAATTCATAGTGACCATAACGTGTCCTAAAAGCCGTCTTAGGGATATCATCTGACTTAATTTTCAATTGGTGATATCCTGATCTTAGATCGATCTTTGAAAATACTGTAGCCCCCTTAAGCTGATCAAACAAATCTTCTATTCTTGGAAGTGGATATTTGTTTTTGATAGTGAGGCGATTCAATTCTCGATAGTCAATGCACAGCCTCATTGTTCCATCCTTCTTTTTCACAAATAACACAGGTGCACCCCACGGTGATACACTTGGTCTAATGAAACCCTTATCAAGAAGCTCCTTCAACTGTACCTTCAGCTCTTGTAATTCCAACGGAGCCATACGATATGGAGCCTTTGAAATGGGTGTTGCTCCTGGTACCAAATCAATGGTAAACTCTACTTGTCTGTCTGGTGGTATACCTAGAAGATCTTCTGGAAAAACGTCTTTATAGTGTCGAACTATTGGAACATCCTCAATTGACAACTTATCTTGTTTAATATCAGTCATCGACACTAGAAATCTTTGATCTAATTCCTTTCTTGGCATCCTTTCATCCTGGGTTGTTGACCTTACCCCAGATGAGGTATTTACCTCAGTTCCCACAAAATGAAACTCTTCTTCACCCGGTCTTCGAAAAACCACCATTCTCTCAGTGCAATAAATAGTTGCATAGTTTTTAGATAACCAGTCCATGCCAAGGATAACATCAAAGTCTTTTATCATTAACGGAATTAGATCTACCACTATACTTCTACCATCAATTTCCATCCTAAGATCTCTAACAATTTGGTTAGCGACAAGTATCTTTCCAGATGGAAGAGATATTTCTAAAGTATACGGAAGGAATTCACATTCCACTTTAGACTTTGCAACAAAAGAAGAAGAAATGAACGAATGCGTAGCTCCAGAATCTATAAGCACAAATGCAGGAATATTGGAAACAGAGATGATACCTGCGACGACATTAGGGTCTCGTTCAGCTTCTTGCCTGGACAAGGAGAAAACTCTTGCTTTTCCTTTCTTATCATCTCCAGCCTTCTGTGTCTGATTCTGGGGACATTCTTTAACGAAATGTCCTGATTTCCCACATTTGAAACAAACATTTTTACCCAATAAACATTCTCCTTTGTGAAGTCTATCACACTTAGGACAACGCCTTTCATCACTAACTCCTGCTATATCCGTTCTTCCTTTCTTTGATACATTATTCCCTTTTCCTTTACTGGTATTCTGTCTCTCAAAATTCCACTTCTTCTTACCTGAAAGTTTTGAACTTGGTAAGAATTTCCAACGTTTTGAGTTCTTTGATAAGAGATAGTCTGGGCTCGCTTTAGGACTTCTCGATAAGTGCCCAACTCAAGAATTGACATTATGTCACGAATATAAGGTTGAAGTCCACGCTCAAATCTTCTAGCCCATTTTTCCACAGTATCCACTAAATGTGGGGCAAACCTTGATAATTCCTCAAATTTGCGCTCATATTCTACGAGGGTCATGGTTCCCTGCTGAAGTCTAAGGAACTCCATCTCCTTTTGATCTCTCACAGCTGTCGGGAAGAATTTTTTCTTCCACGAGTTCTTTAAACCTCTCCCAAGTTATAGCTTGTTCTTCAGCAGGTGTTAACAACCTAGTAGTCATGTCCCACCAATGGCTAGCCCCCTTCTTTAACATAAATACCGAAAATGTTACCCTTTCAGCATCATCACATCTTATAAATTTGAAGATGCATTCTAATTCTTGTAACCAATCCTCAACTGCTAAAGGATCTGTACTTCCCTCAAACGATGGAGGGTTCATTTTACGAAACTGCTCTATCATTGCAGTTTGGTCCCTCGAGTTAGGTACTACTTGAGGTTGAATAATTGGTTGGTTAGGTTCCTGATGATCAACTGGTCTTTTTCTATCGTGCTTTGCTCCGAACCATCTGGTAATGGTACGAGAAAACTTTCCTCTAAAACTCTCGAAAAGCACTTAGCCAATGGTCCCTTAACTAGCCTAGATTTTGTAGCTCGTAAACTGATATTCGTAGATAAAATTATAGTCTTTTTAAAGTTTCGCTGTAACTCACGGCTAGTCCCATACCTCTCTCGAAGCAAATAGGTAAGATCCTCATATGAAAGGTCATCATCAGACCATGAAACGATCTCTTTTATGACTGTGGCCCAAGGTTCTAGAACAGTTTCATATAGCCTCAGTATCTTCACCTTATTGCTTAGGCTATGGTGTATTCTCCGTAACATCTCAATAATACAATCTAGCAGATCCAAATGTTGTTCGAGGCTATGAAGCGGATGCATACGGTAATTATAGTAAAATATCAATAATATGTCTCGCTTCTTTGCAAAACCACAAACTTCTGTCCTCGTTAGGACAAACATGGATTATGTTACTCTACAAGGTTCTCATAAATGTCTTGATATAAGTGTTCATGACTTCACAATATCAATCATGACTTGATTCAAAGTATTTCCATATCCAGCCATAGATATAACAATTCATTACATAAGAAAACTCATGAATTTAAAAATAAATTTTACCTTGATCGTTGGTTGGAAGTCAGTTGCTAGCTTCTTCGATGATTAAGGACAGCAACTTTCTTTTAAAACAATCTACAGAAAAGTAAACCTTGCTCTGATACCACAACTGTGACGCCCCGAACTTAAGCTTCGAGGGCCACGTACTTTACATAATAACTTTTGCCTTTGGTACATGTAAATATTCTTAAATAGAAATATTACATGTTAAAAACTTATTTTCAACTTGGTAAAATAATTCTTATAAAATTCGATGGCCGATAAAAGTGCACATCGACAAGGAATTATGCTTCACATATACGGCCTCGGCATTGTCAAGATTAGTTGGGGCAGTAAGTTTGACAATTTTTATAAAATTCATCCCAACTCCATTTTCTATGAAATTTGTGGCATTAGAAAGATAATTTTAATTAGTTTTCTAGGTTAAAATATGAAAATTTTCCAAGATCATATGATATAAACGTTTTACTGAAAACAGTGAAGTATTACACAGGAGATCCAGATTGACCTTTGGACGTTAAAACCTTACTCAGGCCATAGATATCCAAATTGAGTATTTCTTGCCAAAATACTTAGAAAACTCAAAGGGGAAAACAGAAATATTTTTAGAATCTCAAATGGACTTTTATAGAGTTAGAAACATCATTTTGAAATTGACTCCAGAAACTGTCCCGTTTCTGCCTTTTGTCTCTTGTAAGGAAAATAACTTTAAAAAAAAACGTCTCTTATCGTAATATGGAAGATATATTCACATAATTTACTTTTAATACCATATTACATCATGTCATGTACAAAATTTATACATGATACTTTAAGAGAAATAGATGGAAACATTCCTTGAACAAAATACACGAAAGAAACTTTAGATTCAAAACATCCTTA
>NW_019227947.1:17542-243344 GCF_002742605.1 Olea europaea var. sylvestris
TTTTTTTTTCTTACTTGTACACATGTTTGGTCTATGATCCAAATGTATGGTGGTGATGGATAACAAGTGGGGCTAATTATAGGTAATTAGTAGCCTAAAAACCTATATTTGCAAAGGAAATCTCTAATCTTCCAACTAATATAATCCAACACTCTATCTTTCATTATTAGCAAATGTATCCCAAATCTTAACTTATTTCCAACTTACAAATTCAAAAATTGTGGATCATAACTTAGTTTAATCATTTGGTCAATTGAAGTCCTAACAAAATAATTGACCACATTCAATTTCATACTTGACTTAAGGTTCGACTAATTAATAATCACTTCATGTAAACACAACATTTAACACCTCATGCTTGTAGTCATTAGCTACCTCTAACATTAACTACTACAAAGGTGGTGTCCCCTTTTCTTATGGCCAAAAGTAGTATTGAAAGTTAAATCGCCATCTTAAAGAAATTTAAATCAGCCTAAAATTTCGGAGTATTACAGATCATGAAATTAAAACCCACCTTTTACTTGCATGATTCCAATCAATTTAGAGTAGCAATTCGCCAAAAATGAACAAACCCGAAGTTATCATGAAATGAAAGACCACATTTCATTGGCTCGATTCCAATCGATTTAGACTAGCAATTCGCAAAAAATGAACAAACCCGAAGTTACCATGAAATGAAAAACCACTTTTCTTTGGCTCGATTCCAATCGAATTAGACTAGCAATTCGCCAAAAATGAACAAACCCGAAGTTGTCATAAAATCAAAAACCACTTTTCATTAGCTCGATTACAATCGAATTATACCAGCAATTCCAAAAAAATGAAACAACCTGAAGTTACCATGAAATCAAAAATCACTTTTCATTGGCTCCATTCCAATCGATTTACACTAGCAATTCGTGAAAAACGAACAAACCCAAAGTTATCATGAAATGAAAGACCACATTTCATTGGCTTGATTCCAAACAATTTCGACTTGCAATTCGCAAAAAATGAACAAACCCGAAGTTATCATGAAATGAAAAACCACTTTACTTTAGCTCGATTCAAATCGAATTAGACTAGCAATTCGCCAAAAATGAACAAACCGAAATTATCATGAAATTAAAAGCCACTTTTCATTGGCTCGTTTCCAATCGAACTAGACAAGCAATTCGCTAAAATTGAACAAAACCGAAGTTATCATGAAATGAAAAATCACTTGTCATTGGCTCGATTCCAATCGAATTAGACTAGCAGTTCGCCAAAAATGAACAAACCCGAAGTTATCATGAAATGAAAAACCACTTTTTATTGGCTCGATTCCAATTGAATTACACGAGCAATTCACCAAAAATGAACAAACCCGAAGTTTCATGAAACCAAAATGCACTTTTCATTACCTCGATTCCAATAGATTTAGACTAGCAATTCGCTAAAAACAAACAAACCCGAAGTTATCATGAAATGAAAAACCACTTTTCTTTGGCTCAATTCCAATCGAAT
The DNA here is from genome assembly GCF_002742605.1 of Olea europaea var. sylvestris. Classification (NCBI taxonomy): domain Eukaryota; kingdom Viridiplantae; phylum Streptophyta; class Magnoliopsida; order Lamiales; family Oleaceae; genus Olea; species Olea europaea. The sequence goes on from NW_019227947.1 coordinate 19,028, forward strand.
TAGACTAGCAATTCGCCAAAAATGAACAAACCTGAAGTTATCATGAAATCAAAAGCCAATTTTCATTGGCTCGATTCCAATTGATTTAGACTCACAATTCGTCAAAAATGAACAAACCCGAAGTTATCATGAAAATGAAAAACCACTTTTCTTTGGCTCGATTCCAATCGAATTAGATTAGCAATTCACCAAAAAAGAACAAACCCGAAGTTATCTTGAAACCAATAGCCACTTTTCATTGGCTCGTTTCCAATCGAATTGGACAAGCAATTCGCCAAAAACGAACAAAGCCAAAGTTATCATGAAATGAAAAATCACTTGTCATTTGCTCGATTCCAATCGAATTAGACTAGCCGTTTGCTAAAAACGAATAAAATCGAAGTTATCGTGAAATGAAAAACCACTTTTTATTGGCTCGATTCCAATTGAATTACACGAGCAATTCACCAAAAACGAACAAACCCGAAGTTGGCATGAAACCAAAAGCCACTTTTCATTAGCTCAATTCCAATAGATTTAGACTAGCAATTCTCTAAAAACAAACAAAGCCGAAGTTATCATGAAATGAAAAACAACTTTTCTTTGGCTCGATTCCAATCGAATTAGACAAGCAATTCGCCAAAAATGAACAAACTCGAAGTTATCATGAAATCAGAAGCCGCTTTTCATTTGCTCGATTCCAATAGATTTAGACTAGCAATTCTCTAAAAACAAACAAAGCCGAAGTTATCATCAAAATGAAAAACAACTTTTCTTTGGCTCGATTCCAATCGAATTAGACAAGCAATTCGCCAAAAATGAACAAACTCGAAGTTATCATGAAATCAGAAGCCGCTTTTCATTTGCTTGATTCCAACCGATTTAAACTAGCAATTCGCCAAAAATGAACAAACCTGATGTTATCATCAAAATGAAAAACCACTTTTCATTGGCTCGATTCCAATCGAATTAGACTAGCAATTCACCGAAAATGAACAAACCCGAAGTTATCTTGAAATCAAAAGCCCATTTTCATTGGCTCGATTCCAATCTATTTAGACTAGCAATTCGCCAAAGACGAACAAACCCGAAGTTATCATGAAATGAAAAACTACTTTTCATTGGCTCGATTCCAATCAAATTGGACTAGCAATTCGCAAAAAATGAACAAGCCCGAAGTTATCATGAAATCAAAAACCACTTTTCATTAGCTCGATTCGAATCGAATTAGATTAGCAATTCGCCAAAAAAAAAAATTCGAAGTTATCATGAAATGAAAAACTACTTTTCATTGGCTTGATTCCAATCGAATTAGACTAGCGAATCTCCAAAATGAACAAACCCAAAGTTATCATGAAATAAAAAGACACTTTCCTTTACCTCGATTCCAATCAATTTAAACTAGAAATTCGCCAAAAATGAACATACCCGAAGCTATCATGAAATGAAAAATCACTTTTCATTGGCTCGATTCCAATCGAATTAGACTAGCAATTCGTAAAAAATGAACACACTCGAAGTTATCGTGAAATGAAACAACACTTTTCATTGGCTCGATTCCAATCAATTAGACTAGCAATTCGCCAAAAACGAACAAACCCGAAGTTATCATGAAATCAAAAGCCACTTTTCATTGGTTCGATTCCAATCGATTTAGACTAGCAATCCACCAAAAATGAACAAACCCAAAGTTTTCGTGAAATCAAAAACTACATTTCATTAGTTCGATTCGAATCGAATTATACGAGCAATTCGCCAAAATTAACAAACCCGATGTTATCATGAAATAAAAAACTGCTTTTCTTTGGCTCGATTCTAATCGATTTAGACTAGCAATTCGCCAAAAACGAACAAACCCGAAGTTATCGTGAAATCAAAAACCACTTTTCTTTGGCTCGATTCCAATCGAATTAGATAGAAATTCGCTAAAAAGGAACAAACCCGAAGTTATCATGAAATCAAAAGCCACTTTTCACTAGCTTGATTACAATCGATTTAGACTAGCAATTCGCCAAAAATGAACAAACCCGATGTTATCATCAAAATCAAAAACCACTTTTCGCTGGCTCGGTTCCAATCGAATTATACTAGAAATTCGCCAAAAATGAACAAACTCGAAGTTATCATGAAATCAAAAACCACTTTTCATTAGCTCGATTCTAATCGAATTAGACTAGCAATTCACGAAAAAACGAACAAACCCGAAGTTATCATGAAATATAAAAACCACTTTTCATTGGCTCAATTCCAATCAAATTAGACAAGCAATTCTCCAAAAATGACAAATCCGAAGTTATCGTGAAATCAAAAACCACTTTTCATTAGCTAGATTTGAATCGAATTAGACTACCAATTCGTCAAAACGAATAAACCCGAAGATATCATGAAATCAAAAGCCACTTTTCGTTGGCTCGATTCTAATCGATTTAGACTAGTAATTCGTCAAAAATGAACAAACCCGAAGTTATCATGAAATGAAAAATCACATTTCTTTGGCTCGATTCCAATCGAATTAGACTAGCAATTCACCAAAAATGAACAAAACTAAAGTTATCATGAAATCAAAAGCCACTTTTCATTGGCTCGATCCCAATCGATTTACACTAGCGATTCGCCAAAAATGAACAAATCGGAAGTTATCACGAAATGAAAAACCACTTTTCTTTGGCTCGATTCCAATTGAATTAGACTAGCAATTCGTCAAAAATGAACAAATCTGAAGTTATCATAAAATCAAAAGCTACATTTCATTGGCTCGATTCCAAACGAATTGGACTAGCAATTCGCCAAAAACAAACAACCCAAAGTTATCATGAAATGAAAAACCACTTTTCATTTGCTCGATTCCAATCGATTTAGACTAGCAATTCGCTAAAAACTAACAAACCCAAAGTTATCGTGAAATAAAAAACCACTTTTCTTTGGCTCGATTCCAATCGAATTAGACTAGCAATTCGCCAAAAACGAACAAACAAAGAGTTATCGTGAAATCAAAAGTCACTTTTCATTGGTTCGATTCCAATCGATTTACACTAGCAATTTGTCAAAAACGAACAAACCCGAAGTTATCATGAAATGAAAAATCACTTTTCTTTGGCTCGATTCAAATCGAAATAGACTAACAATTTGCCAAAAATGAACAAACCCGAAGTTATCAGGAAATCAAAAGCCACTTTTCATTGGCTCGTTTCGAATCGAATTAGACGAGCAAATCGCCAAAAATGAACAAACCCGAAGTTATCATGAAATGAAAAACCACTTTTCTTAGGCTCGATTCCAATCGAATTAGACTAGCAATTCAGCAAAAATGAATAAACCTGAAGTTATCGTGAAATCAAAAACCGCATTTCATTAGTTCGATTCCAATCTAATTATACGAGCAATTCGCCAAAAATTAACAAACCCGAAGTTATCATGAAACGAAAAACCACTTTTCTTTGGCTCCATTCTAATCGAATTAGATAGCAATTCGTCAAAAATGAGCAAACCCGAAGTTATCATGAAATCAAAAGCCACTTTTCACTTGCTCGATTCTAATCGATTTAGACTAGCAATTCACCAAAAATGAATAAACCCGAAGTTGTCGTGAAATCAAAAACCACATTTCATTAGTTCGATTCCAATCTAATTATACGAGCAATTCGCCAAAAATTAACGAACCCGAAGTTATCATGAAACGAAAAACTACTTTTCTTTGGCTCCATTCCAATCGAATTAGATAGCAATTCGTCAAAAATGAACAAACCGGAAGTTATAATGAAATCAAAAGCCACTTTTCACTTGCTCGATTCCAATCGATTTGGACTAGCAATTCGCCAAAAACGAACAAACCTGATGTTATCATCAAAATGAAAAACTACTTTTCATTGGCTCGATTCCAATCGAATTAAACTATTAGCTCGATTCTAATCGAATTAGACTAGCAAATCGCGAAAAAATGAACAAACCCGAAGTTATCATAAAATCAAAAACCACTTTTCATTGGCTCAATTCCAATAAAATTAGACTACCAATTCGCCAAAAACGACAAATCCGAAGTTATCATGAAACTAAAAATCACTTTTCATTAGCTGGATTCGAATCGAATTAGACTACCAATTCGCCAAAACGAGCAAACCTGAAGATATCATGAAATCAAAAGCCACTTTTCGTTGGCTCGATTCTAATCGATTTAGACTAGTATTTCAATGGCACGATTCCAATCGAATTAGACTAGAAATTCGCCAAAAACGAACAAACCTGAAGTTATCATGACATCAAAAGCCACTTTTCGTTGGCTCGATTCCAAACGAATTACACTGCAATTCGCCAAAAAATATCAAACAAGAAGTTATCATGAATTCAAAAGCCACATTTCGTTGGCTCGATTCCAATTGAATTAGACCAGAAATTCTCAAAAACGATCAAACACGACGTTATCATGAAACCAAAAACTACTTTTCATTGGCTCGATTTCAATCGAATTGGACTAGCAATTCGCAAAAAATGAACAAACCCGAAGTTATCATGAAATCAAAAACCACTTTTCATTAGCTTGTTTCCAATCGAATTAGATTAGCAATTCTTCAAAAACTAACGAACTCGAAGTTATCATGAAATGAAAAACCACTTTTCATTGGCTCGATTCCAATCGAATTAGACTAGCGAAACTCCAAAATGAACAAACCCGAAGTTATTATGAAATCAAAAGACTTTTCATTGCCTTGATTCCAATCGATTTAGACTAGCAATTCGCCAAAAATGAACATACCCGAAACTATCATGAAATGAAAAATCACTTTTCATTGGCTCGATTCCAATCGATTAGACTATCAAATCGCCAAAAACAAACAAACCCGAAGTTGCCATGAAATGAAAAACCACTTTTCATTGGCTCGATTCCAATCGAATTAGACTAGAAATTCGCCCAAACGAACAAACCCGAAGATATCATGAAATGAAAAACCACTTTTCTTTGGCTCGATTCCAATCGAATTAGACTAGTAATTCGCCAAAAATGAACAAACAAAGAGTTATCATGAAATCAAAAGCCACTTTTCATTGGTTCGATTCCAATCGATATACACTAGCAATTTGCCAAAAATGAACAAACCCGAAGTTATCATGAAATGAAAAACCACTTTTCTTTGGCTCGATTCCAATCGAATTAGACTAGCAATTCGCCAAAAATGAACAAACCCGAAGTTATCAGGAAATCAAAAGCCACTTTTCATTGGCTCGTTTCCAATCGAATTGGACAAGCAAATCGCCAAAAAAGAACAAACTCAAAGTTGTCATGAAATAAAAAATCGCTTTTCTTTGGCTCGATTCCAATTGATTTAGACTAGCAATTCCCCAAAAACAAACAAACCCGAAGTTATAATGAAATGAAAAACCACTTTTCTTTGGCTCGATTCCAATCAAATTAGACTAACAATTCGCCAAAAATGAACAAACAAAACGTTATCAAGAAATCAAAAGCCACTTTTCGTTGGCTTGATTCCAATCGATTCACACTAGCAATTCACCGAAAACTAACAAACCCGAAGTTATCATGAAATGAAAAACCATTTTTCTTTAGCTCGATTCCAATCATAGCAATTCGCCAAAAACGAACAAACCCGAAGTTATCCCGAAATCAAAAGCCACTTTTCATTGGCTCGTTTCCAATCGGATTGGACGAGCAATTCGCCAAAAATGAACAAACCTGAAGTTATCAAGAAATTAAAAACAGCTTTTCTTTGGCTCAATTCCAATTGATTTAGACTAGCAATTCGCCAAAAGCAAACAAACCCGAAGTTATAATGAAATGAAAAACCACTTTTCTTTCGCTCGATTCCAATCGAATTATATTGCAATTCGCTGAAACGAACAAACCTGAAGTTTTCATGAAATCAAAAGCCACTCTTCACTTGCTCGATTCCAATCGATTTAGACTAGCAATTCGCCAAAAACGAACAAACCCGATGTTATCATTTAATGAAAGACCACATTTCATTAGCTCGATTCCAATCGATTTGGACTAGCAATTCGCAAAAAATGAACAAACCGGAATTTATCATGAAATGAAAAACAACTTTTCTTTGGCTCGATTCCAATCGAATTAGACTAGCAATTCGCCAAAAACGAACAAACAAAGAGTTATCATGCAATCAAAAGCCACTTTTCATTGGCTCGATTCCAATCGATTTACACTAGCAATTCCTTAAAAATGAAAAATCCCGAAGTTATCATGAAATGAAAAACCACCTTTTTTGGCTCGATTCCAATCGTATTAGACTAGCAATTCGCCAAAAATGAACAGACCTGAAGTTATCGTGAAATAAAAAGCTACGTTTCATTGGCTCGATTCCAATCGAATTGAACTAGCAATTCGCCAAAAATGAACAAACCCAAAGTTATCATGAAATGAAAAACCACTTTTCTTTGGCTCGATTCCAATCGAATTAGAGTAGCAATTCGCCAAAAATGAACAAACCCGAAGTTATCATGAAATGAAAAACCACTTTTCTTTCGCTCGATTCCAATCGAATTAGATAGCAATTCGCCAAAAACAATCAAACCCGAAGTTATCATGAAATCAAAAGCCACTTTTTACTTGCTTGATTCCAATAGATTCTGACTAGCAATTTGCCAAAAATGAACAAACCCGAAGTTATCATGAAATGAAATACCACATTTCATTGGCTCGATTCCAATCGATTTAGACTAGCAACTCGCAAAAAATAAACAAAACCAAAGTTATCATGAAATGAAAAAACCACTTTTCTTTGGCTCGATCCTAGTCGAATTAGACTAGCAATTCATCAAAAATGAACAAACTCGAAGTTATCGGGAAATGAAAAACCACTTTTCATTAGCTCGATTCCAATTGAATTAGACTAGCAATTCGCCAAAAATGAACAAACCCAAAGTTATCATGAAATCAAAAGCTACTTTTCATTGGCTCGATTCCAATCGATTTACACTAGCAATTCCCTAAAAATGAAAAATCCCAAAGTTATCATGAAATTAAAAACCATTTTTTTTTGGCTCGATTCCAATCGTATTAGGCTAGTAATTCGCCAAAAACGAACAAACGCGAAGTTATCGTGAAATAAAAAGCTACGTTTCATTGGCTCAATTCAATCGAATTAGACTAGCAATTCGCCAAAAATGAACAAACCCAAAGTTAACATGAAATGAAAAACCACTTTTCTTTGGCTCGATTCCAATTGAATTAGAGTAGCGATTTGCCAAAAATGAACAGACCCGTAGTTATCATGAAATGAAAAACCACTTTTCTTTCGCTCGATTCCAATCGAATTAGATTGCACTTCGCCAAAAACGATCAAACCCAAAGTTATCATGAAATCAAAAGCCACTTTTTACTTGCTCGATTCCAATAGATTTTGACTAGCAATTCGCCAAAAAGGAACAAACCCGAAGTTATCATGAAATGAAAGACCACATTTCATTGGCTCGATTCCAATCGATTTGGACTAGCAACTCGTAAAAAATGAACAAACCCGAAATTATCATGAAATGAAAAACCACTTTTCTTTGGCTCAATTCCAGTCGAATTAGACTAGCAATTCACCAAAAATGAACAAACTCGAAGTTATCATGAAATGAAAAACCACTTTTCATTAGCTCGATTCCAATCGAATTAGACAAGCTATTCGACAAAAATGAACAAACCCGAAGTTATCATGAAATCAAACGCCACTTTTCATTGGCTCAATTCGAATCTATTTACACTAGCAATTCCCTAAAAATGAAAAATCCCGAAGTTATCATGAAATGAAAAACCACTTTTTTTTGGCTCGATTCTAATCGTAGACTAGCAATTCGCCAAAAATGAACAAACCCGAAGTTATCGTGAAATAAAAAGCTACGTTGCATGGCTCGATTCCAATCGAATTGGACTAGCAATTCGCCAAAAATGAACAAACCCGAAGTTATCATGAAATGAAAAACCACTTTTTCTTTGGCTCGATTCCAATCGAATTAGAGTAGCAATTCGCCAAAAATGAACAAACCCGAAGTTATCATGAAATCAAAATCAACTTTTCATTAGCTCGATTCCAATTGATTTAGACTAGCAATTTGCCAAAAACGAACAAACCCGAAGTTATCACGAAATCAAAAGCCACTTCTCATTGGCTCGATTACAATCGAATTGGACTAGCAATTCGCCAAAAACGAACAAAAACCCAAAGTTATCAAGAAATGAAAAACCACTTTTCACTAGTTCGATTCCAATCGAATTGGACTAGCAATTCGCCAAAAATGAACAAACCCGAAGTTATCATGAAATCAAAATCAACTTTTCATTAGCTCTATTCCAATCAATTCAGACTAGCAATTTGCCAAAAACGAACAAACCCGAAGTTATCATGAAATCAAAAGCTACTTTTCATTAGTTCGATTCCAATCAATTTAGACTAGCAATTCGTCAAAAAAGAACGAACCCGAAGTTATCGTGAAATCAAAAACCACTTTTAATTAGCTAGAATCCAATCGAATTAGACGAGCAATTCGACAAAAATGAACAAACCCGAAGTTATCATGAAATGAAAAATCTCTTTTCTTTGGCTAGATTCTGATCAATTTAGACTAGCAATTCGCCAAAAATGAACAAACCCGAAGATATCATGAAATGAAAAATCACTTTTCTTTGGCTCGATTCCGACCGAATTAGATAGCAATTCGCCAAAAATTAATAAACCCGAAGTTATCAGGAAATCAAAGGCCACTTTTCTCTTGCTCGATTTGAATCGATTTAGACTAGCAATTCGCCAGAAATGAACAAACCCGAAGTTATCATGAAATGAAAAACCACTTTTCTTTGACTCGATTCCAATCAAATTGGACTTGCAATCCACAAAAAATGAACGAACCCGAAGTTATCATGAAATCAAACGCTACTTTTAATTGGCTCGATTCCTATCGATTTACACTAGCAATTCCCGAAAAACGAACAAACCCAAAGTTATCATGAAATGAAAAACTAATTTTCTTTGGCTCGATTCCAATCGAATTAGACTACCAATCTGCCAAAAATGAACAAACACGAAGTTAACGTGAAATCAAAAGCCACATTTCATTGGCTCGATTCCAATCGAATTGGACTAGCAATTCTCCAAAAATGAACAAACCCGAAGTTATCATGAAATAAAAAACCATTTTTCATTGGATCGATTCCAATCGAATTAGACTAGCAATTCGCCAAAAACGAACAAACTCAAAGTCATCATGAAATCAAAAGCCGTTTCTCTTTGGCTCGATTCCAATCGAATTGGACTAGCAATTCGTAAAAAAATGAACAAACCCGAAGTTATCATGAAACGAAAAACCACTTTTAATTGGCTCGATTCCAATCTAATTGGACTAGCCGTTTGCCAAAAAGAACAAGCCCGAAGTAATCATGAAATGAAAAACTACTTTTCATTGGCTCAATTCCAATCAAAGCAATTCACTAAAAATGAACAAGCCCGAAGTCATCATGAAATGAAAAACCACTTTTTATTGGCTCGATTCCAATCGATTTAGACTAGCAATTCTCCAAAAACGAACAAACTGAAGTTATCTTGAAATCAAAAGCCACATTTGATTGGCACGATTCCAATCGAATTGGACTAGCAATTCACCAAAAACGAACAAACCCGAAGTTATCATGAAATAAAAAACCACTTTACATTGGCTCGAATCCAATCGATATAGACTAGCGATTCTCTAGAAATGAACAAACCCGAAGTTATCATGAAATGAAAAACCACTTTTCTTTGACTCGATTCCAATCGAATTGGACTTGCAATCCGCAAAAAATGAATGAACCCGAAGTTATCATGAAATCAAACGCTACTTTTAATTGGCTCAATTCCAATCGATTTACACTAGCAATTCCCCAAAAACGAACAAATGCGAAGTTATCATGAAATGAAAAACTACTTTTCTTTGGCTCGATTCCAATCGAATTAGACTAGCAATTTGCCAAAAATGAACAAACCCGAAGTTATCGTGAAATCAAAAGCCACATTTCATTGGCTCGATTCCAATCGAATTGGACTAGCAATTCTCCAAAAACGAACAAACCCGAAGTTATCATGAAATAAAAACTATTTTTCATTGGATCGATTCCAATCGAATTAGACTCGCAATTCGCCAAAAATGAACAAACCCGATGTTATCATGAAATCAAAAGCCGCTTGTCTTTGTCTAGATTCCAATCGAATTGGACTGGCAATTTGTTAAAAATGAACAAACCCGAAGTTATCATGAAACGAAAAACCACCTTTAATTGGCTCGATTCCAATCGAATTGAACTAGCAGTTTGCCAAAAACGAACAAGCCCGAAGTTATCATGAAATGAAAAACTACTTTTCATTGGCTCAATTCCAATCAAAGCAATTCACCAAAAACGAACAAGCCCGAAGTTATAATGAAATGAAAAACCATTTTTTATTGGCTCGATTCCAATCGATTTAGACTAGCAATTCTCCAAAAATGAACAAACCTGAAGTTATCATGAAATGAAAAACCACTTTTCTTTAGCTCGATTCCAATCGAATTAGACTAGCAATTTGCCAAAAATGAACAAACCCAAAGTTATCATGGAATGAAAAATCACTTTTTATTGGCTCGATTCCAATTGAATTAGACCAGCAATTCGCCAAAAATGAACAAACCCGAAGTCATCATGAAATCAAAATCCACTTTTCGTTAGCTCGATTCAAATCGATCTAGACTAGCGATTCGCCAAAAATGAACAGACCAAAAGTTATCATGAAATGAAAAATCACTTTTCGTTTGCTCGATTCCAATAGAATTAGACTAGCAATGCGCTGAAAATGAACAATCCCGAAGTTATCATGAAATCAAAAGCTGCTTTTCTTTGGCTCGATTCCAATCGAATTGGACTAGCAATTTGCTAAAAATGAACAAACCCGAAGTTATCATGGAATGAAAAATCACTTTTTATTGGCTCGATTCCAATTGAATTAGACCAGCAATTCGCCAAAAATGAAAAAACCCGAAGTTATCATGAAACGAAAAACCACTTTTAATTGGCTCGATTCCAATCGAATTGGACTAGCAGTTTACGAAAAACGAACAAGCTCGAAGTTATCATGAAATGAACAACTATTCATTGGCTCAATTCCAATCGAAGCAATTCACCAAAAACAAGCCCGAAGTTATCTTGAAATGAAAAACCACTTTTTATTGGCTCGATTCCAATCGATTTAGATGAGCAATTCTCCAAAAATGAACAAACCGAAGTTATCGTGAAATCAAAAGCCACATTTGATTGGCTCAATTCCAATCGAATTAGACTAGCAATTCGCCAAAAATGAACAAACCCGAAGTTATCATGAAATGAAAAATCACTTTTCATTGGCTCGATTCCAATCGAATTAGACTAGCAATTCGCCAAAAACGAACAAACCCGAAGTTATCATGAGATGAAAAATCACTTTTCATTGGCTCGATTCCAATCGAATTAGACTAGCAATTCACCCAAAGCGAACAAACCCGAAGTTATCTTGAAATCAGAAGCCACTTTTTTTTGGCTCGATTCCAATCGAATTGGACTAGCAATTCGCAAAAAACGAACAAACCCGAAGCTATCGTGAAATGAAAAACCACTTTTAATTGGCTCGATTCCAATCGAATTGGACTAGCTGTCCGCCAAAAATGAACAAACCCGAAGTTATCATGAAATGAAGAACCACTTTTCATTGGCTCGATTCCAATCGAAGCAATTCACCAAAAACGATCAAGCCCGAAGTTATCATGAAATGAAAAACCACTTTTTATTGGCACGATTCCAATCGATTTAGACTAGCAATTTGTTAAAAATGAACAAACCCGAAGTTATCATGAAATGAAAACCCATTTTCTTTGGCTCGATTCCAATCGAATTAGACTAGCAATTCAACAAAAATAAACAAACCCGAAGTTATCATAAAATCAAAAGCCACTTTTCATTGGCTCAATTCCAATCAAATTAGACTAGCAATTCGCTATAACGAACAAACTCGAAGTTATCATGGAATGAAAAACCACGTTTCATCGGCTCGATTCCAATCGAATTAGACAACCAATTCGTCGAATCTAACAAACCCGAAGGTATCATGAAATCAAAAGCCACTTTTAATTGGCTCGATTCCAATCGAATTGGACTAGCAGTTCACCAAAAACGAACAAACCCGAAGTTATCATGAAATGAAAAACCACTTTTTATTGGCTCGATTCCAATCGATTAGACTAGCAAGCCGCCAAAAACAAACAAACCCGAAGTTATCATGAAATGAAAAACCAGTTTTCTTTAGCGCGATTCCAATTGTATCAGACTAGCAATTTGCCAAAAATGAACAAACCCGAAGTTATCGTGAATTGAAAAACAACTTTTTATTTGCTCGATTCCAATCGAATTAGACTAGCAATTTGCAAAAAACGAACAAACCCGAAGTTATCTTGAAATGAAAAACAACTTTTTATTGGCTCGATTCCAATTGAATTAGACTAGCAATTCGCCAAAAACGAACGAACCCGAAGTTATCATTAAATCAAAATCCACTTTTTGTTAGCTCGATTCCAATCGATCTAGACAAGCGATTCGCCAAAAATGAACAAATCCAAAGTTATCATGAAATGAAAAACCACTTTTCTTTTGCTCGATTCCAATCGAATTAGACTACCAATTTGCCAAAAATGAACAAACCCGAAGTTATCATGAAATCAAAAGCCACTTTTCATTGGCTCGATTCCAATCGATTTAGACTAGCAATTCGCCAAAAAGAACAAACCCGAAGTTATCATCAAAGTGAAAAATCAATTTTCATTGGCTCGATTCCAATCGATTTACACTTGCAATTCTCCAAAAATGAACAAACCCGAAGTTATCATGAAATCAAAAGCCACTTTTCATTGGCTCGATTCCAATCGATTTAGACTAGCAATTCGCCAAAAAGAACAAACCCGAAGTTATCATCAAAGTGAAAAATCAATTTTCATTGGCTCGATTCCAATCGATTTACACTTGCAATTCTCCAAAAATGAACAAACCCGAAGTTATCATGAAATCAAAAGCCACTTTTCATTGGCTCGATTCCAATCGATTTAGACTAGCAATTCGCCAAAAAGAACAAACCCGAAGTTATCATCAAAGTGAAAAATCAATTTTCATTGGCTCGATTCCAATCGATTTACACTTGCAATTCTCCAAAAATGAACAAACCCGAAGTTATCATGAAATCAAAAGCCACTTTTCATTGGCTCGATTCCAATCGATTTAGACTAGCAATTCGCCAAAAAGAACAAACCCGAAGTTATCATCAAAGTGAAAAATCAATTTTCATTGGCTCGATTCCAATCGATTTACACTTGCAATTCTCCAAAAATGAACAAACCCGAAGTTATCATGAAATCAAAAGCCACTTTTCATTGGCTCGATTCCAATCGATTTAGACTAGCAATTCGCCAAAAAGAACAAACCCGAAGTTATCATCAAAGTGAAAAATCAATTTTCATTGGCTCGATTCCAATCGATTTACACTTGCAATTCTCCAAAAATGAACAAACCCGAAGTTATCATGAAATCAAAAGCCACTTTTCATTGGCTCGATTCCAATCGATTTAGACTAGCAATTCGCCAAAAAGAACAAACCCGAAGTTATCATCAAAGTGAAAAATCAATTTTCATTGGCTCGATTCCAATCGATTTACACTTGCAATTCTCCAAAAATGAACAAACCCGAAGTTATCATGAAATCAAAAGCCACTTTTCATTGGCTCGATTCCAATCGATTTAGACTAGCAATTCGCCAAAAAGAACAAACCCGAAGTTATCATCAAAGTGAAAAATCAATTTTCATTGGCTCGATTCCAATCGATTTACACTTGCAATTCTCCAAAAATGAACAAACCCGAAGTTATCATGAAATCAAAAGCCACTTTTCATTGGCTCGATTCCAATCGATTTAGACTAGCAATTCGCCAAAAAGAACAAACCCGAAGTTATCATCAAAGTGAAAAATCAATTTTCATTGGCTCGATTCCAATCGATTTACACTTGCAATTCTCCAAAAATGAACAAACCCGAAGTTATCATGAAATCAAAAGCCACTTTTCATTGGCTCGATTCCAATCGATTTAGACTAGCAATTCGCCAAAAAGAACAAACCCGAAGTTATCATCAAAGTGAAAAATCAATTTTCATTGGCTCGATTCCAATCGATTTACACTTGCAATTCTCCAAAAATGAACAAACCCGAAGTTATCATGAAATCAAAAGCCACTTTTCATTGGCTCGATTCCAATCGATTTAGACTAGCAATTCGCCAAAAAGAACAAACCCGAAGTTATCATCAAAGTGAAAAATCAATTTTCATTGGCTCGATTCCAATCGATTTACACTTGCAATTCTCCAAAAATGAACAAACCCGAAGTTATCATGAAATCAAAAGCCACTTTTCATTGGCTCGATTCCAATCGATTTAGACTAGCAATTCGCCAAAAAGAACAAACCCGAAGTTATCATCAAAGTGAAAAATCAATTTTCATTGGCTCGATTCCAATCGATTTACACTTGCAATTCTCCAAAAATGAACAAACCCGAAGTTATCATGAAATCAAAAGCCACTTTTCATTGGCTCGATTCCAATCGATTTAGACTAGCAATTCGCCAAAAAGAACAAACCCGAAGTTATCATCAAAGTGAAAAATCAATTTTCATTGGCTCGATTCCAATCGATTTACACTTGCAATTCTCCAAAAATGAACAAACCCGAAGTTATCATGAAATCAAAAGCCACTTTTCATTGGCTCGATTCCAATCGATTTAGACTAGCAATTCGCCAAAAAGAACAAACCCGAAGTTATCATCAAAGTGAAAAATCAATTTTCATTGGCTCGATTCCAATCGATTTACACTTGCAATTCTCCAAAAATGAACAAACCCGAAGTTATCATGAAATGAAAAACAGCTTTTCTTTAGCTCGATTCCAATCGAATTAGACTAACAATTCACCAAAAATGAACAAACCCGAAGATATCGTGAAATCAAAGGCCACATTTCATTGGCTTGATTCCAATCGAATTGGACTAGCAATTCGCCTAAAACGAACAAACCCGAAGTTATCATGAAATAAAAAACCACTTTACAATGGTTTGATTCCAATCGAATTAGACTAGCAATTTGCCAAAAATGAACAAAACCGAAGTTATCATGAAATGAAAAACCACTTTTCTTTGACTCGATTCCAATCGAATTGGACTTGCAATTCGCCAAAAACTAACAAACCCGAAGTTATCATGAAATCAAAAGCTACTTTTCATTGGCTCGATTCCAATCGATTTACACTAGCAATTTCCCAAAAACAAACAGACCCGAAGTTATAATGAAATGAGAAACCACTTTTCTTTGGCTCGACTCCAATCGAATTAGACTAGCAATTGGCTAAAAACAGACAAACCCGAAGTTATCGTGAAATCAAAAGCCACATTTCATTAGCTAAATTCCAATCGAATTGGACTAGCAATTCGCCAAAAACGAACAAACTGTAAGTTATCATGAAATGAAAAACTACTTTCCATTGGCTCGAGTCCAGTCAAATTAGACTAGCAATTCGCGAAAAACGAACAAACCCGAAGTTATCATGAAATCAAAAGCCACTTTTCTTTGGCTCGATTCGAATCGAATTGGACTAGCAATTCGCCAAAAAAGAACAAACTCAAAGTTATCATGAAATGAAAAACCACTTTTAATTGGCTCGATTCCAATCAATTGGACTAACAGTTCGCCAAAAACGAACAAACCCGAAGTTATCATGAAATAAAAAATCACTTTTCATTGGCTCGATTCTAATCAAAGCAATTCACCAAAAAGGAACAAACCTGAAGTTATCATGAAATCAAAAGCCACTTTTCATTGGTTCGATTCCATTCGATTTAGACTAGCAATTCGCCAAAAAGAACAAACCCAAAGTTATCATCAAAGTGAAAAATCAATTTTAATTGGTTCGATTCCAATCGATTTATACTTACAATTCCCCAAAAACGAACAAACATGAAGTTATCATGAAATGAAAAACAACTTTTCTTTGGATCAATTCGAATCGAATTAGACTAGCAACTCACCAAAAACAAACAAACCTGAAGTTATCGTGAAATCAAAAGCCACATTTCATTTGCTGGATTCCAATCGAATTGGACTAGCAATTCGCCAAAAACAAACAACCTGAAGTTATCATGAAATAAAAAACCACTTTACATTGGTTGGATTCCAATCAAATTACACTAGCTATTCGCCAAAAAATGAAAAAACCCAAAGTTATCATGAAATGAAAAACCACTTTTCTTTCACTCGATTCCAATCGAATTGGACTTGCAATTCGCCAAAAACGAACAAACCCGAAGTTATCATGAAATGAAAAACCACTTTTAATTGGCTCGATTCCAATCGAATTGGACTAGCAGTTTTCCAAAAACGAACAAGCCCGAAGTTATCATGAAATGAAAAACCACTTTTCATTAGCTCAATTCCAATAGAAGCAATTCACCAAAAACGAACTAGCCCGAAGTTATCATGAAATGAAAAACCACTTTTTATTGGCTCGATTCCAATCGATTTAGATTAGCAATTCATCAAAAACGAAACAAACCGAAGTTATCGTGAAATCAAAAGCCACATTTTATTAGCTCGATTCCAATCGAATTGGACTAGCAATTCGCCAAAAATGAACAAACCCGAAGTTATCATGAAATGAAAAATCCCTTTTCATCGGCTTGTTTCCAATCGAATTGGACTAGCAATTCGCCAAAAAAAGTAAACAAACCTGAAGTTATCATGAAATCAAAAGCCACTTTTCTTTGGCTCGATTCCAATCGAATTGGACTAGCAATTCGCCAAAACACGAACAAACCCGAAGTTATCGTGAAATGAAAAACCAGTTTTATTTGGCTCGATTCCAATCGAATTGGACTAGCAGTTTGCAAAAAACGAACAACCCGAAGTTATCATGAAATGAAAAACCACTTTTCATTGGCTCGATTCCAATCGAAGCAATTCACCAAAAACGAACAAGCCCGAAGTTAACATGAAATGAAAAACCACTTCTTATTGGCTCGATTCCAATCGATTTAGACTAACAATTCGACAAAAATGAACAAACCTGAAGTTTTCATGAAATGAAAAACCATTTTCTTTGGCTCGATTCCAATCGAATTAGACTAACAATTCGCCAAAAATGAACAAGCCCAAAGTTATCATAAAATCAAAAGCCACTTTTCATTGGCTCAATTCCAATCAAATTAGACTAGCAATTCGCTAAAACGAACAAACTCGAAGTTATCATGGAATGAAAAACCACGTTTCATTGGTTCGATTCCAATCAAATTAGACAACCAATTCGCCAAATCGAACAAACCCAAAGGTATCACGAAATCAAAAGCCACTTTTAATTGGCTCGATTCCAATCGAATTGGGCTAGCAGTTCGCCAAAAATGAACAAGCCCGAAGTTATCATGAAATGAAAAACCACTTTTCATTGGCTCAATTCCAATCGAAGCAATTCACCAAAAACGAACAAGCCAGAAGTTATCAAGAAATGAAAAACCACTTTTTATCGGCTCGATTCCAATCGATTAGACTAGTAAGTCGCCAAAAATAAACAAAGCCGATGTTATCATGAAATGAAAAACCAGTTTTCTTTAGCTTGATTCCAATCGAATTAGATTAGCAATTTGTCAAAAACGAACAAAGCCGAAGTTGTCATGAAAAGAAAAACCACTTTTTATTGGCTCGATTCCAATCGAACTAGACTAGTAATTTGCCAAAAACGAACAAACCTGAAGTTATCATGAAACGAAAAACAACTTTTCATTGGCTCGATTCCAATTGAATTAGACTAGCAATTCGCCAAAAAGGAACGAACCCGAATTTATCATGAAATCAAAATCCACTTTTCCTTTGCTCGATTCCAATCGATCTAGACTAGCGATTCGCCAAAAATGAACAAACCTGAAGTTATCGTGAAATGAAAAACCACTTTTCTTTTGCTCGATTCAAATCGAATTAGACTACCAATTTGCCAAAAATGAACAAACCCGAAATTATCATGAAATCAAAAGCCACTTTTCATTGGCTCGATTCCAATCGATTTAGACTAGTAATTCGCCAAAAAGAACAAACCCGAAGTTATCATCAAAGTAAAAATCAATTTTCATTGTCTCGATTCCAATCATTTTACACTTGCAATTCTCCAAAAACGAACAAACCCGAAGTTATCATGAAATGAAAAACAACTTTTCTTTGGCTCGATTCCAATCGAATTAGACTAACAATTCACCAAAAATGAACAAACCCGAAGTTATCATGAAATCAAAAGCCACATTTCATTGGCTCGATTCCAATCGAACTAGACTAGCAATTCGCCTAAAAAGAACAAACCCGAAGTTATCATGAAATAAAAAACCACCTTACAATGGTTCGATTCCAATCGAAGTAGACTAGCAATTTGCCAAAAATGAACAAACCTGAAGTTTTCATGAAATGAAAAACCACTTTTCTTTGACTCGATTCCAATCGAATTGGACTTGCAATTCGCCAAAAACAAACAAACCCGAAGTTATCATGAAATCAAAAGCTACTTTTCATTGGCTCGATTCCAATAGATTTACACTAGCAATTTCCCAAAGACTAACAAACCCGAAGTCATAATGAAATGAGAAACTACTTTTCTTTGGCTCAACTCCAATTGAATTAGACTAGCAATTAGCCAAAAACAAACAAACTCGAAGTTATCGTGAAATCAAAATCCACATTTCATTGGCTCGATTCCAATCGAATTGGACTAGCAATTAGCCAAAAACGAACAAAGCCGAAGTTATCATGAAATGAAAAACCACTTTCCCTTGGCTCGATTCCAATCAAATTAAACTAGCAATTCGCGAAAAACGTACAAACCCAAAGTTATCATGAAATCAAAAGCCACTTTTCTTTTGCTCGATTCCAATCGAATTGGACTAGCAATTCTCCAAAAACAAACAAACCCGAAGTTATCATGAAATGAAAAACCACTTTTAATTGGCTCGATTCCAATCGAATTGGAATTGCAGTTCTCCAGAAACGAACAAACCCAAAGTTATCATGAAACGAAAAATCACTTTTCATTGGCTCGATTTTAATCAAAGCAATTCACCAAAAATGAACAAACCCGAAGTTATCATGAAATGAAAAACCACTTTTCATTGGCTTGATTCCAATCGAATTAGACTAGCAATTCGCCAAAAACGAACAAAGCCGAAGTTATCATGAAATCAAAAGCCACTTTTCTTTGGCTCGATTCCAATTGAATTGGACTAGAAATTCGCCAAAAATGAACAAACCCGAAGTTATCATGAAATGAAAAACCACCTTTAATTGGCTCGATTCCAATCGAATTGGACTAGCAGTTCTCCAGAAATGAACGAACCCAAAGTTATCATGAAATGAAAAACCACTTTTCATTTGCTCGATTCCAATCGAAGCAATTCACCAAAAACGAACAAACCCGAAGTTATCATGAAATGAAAAACCACTTTTCATTGGCTCGATTCCAATTGATTTAGACAACCAATTCGTCGAATCGAACAAACCCGAAGGTATCATGAAATCAAAAGCCACTGTTAATTGGCTTGATTCCAATCGAATTGGACTAGCAGTTCGCCAAAAACGAACAAGCCTGAAGTTATCATGAAATGAAAAATCATTTTTCATTGGCTCAATTCCAATCGAAGCAATTCACCAAAAACGAACAAGCCCGAAGTTATCATGAAATGAAAAACCACTTTTTATCGGCTCAATTCCAATCGATTAGACTAGCAAGTCGCCAAAAATAAACAAACCCGAAGTTTTCATGAAATGAAAAACCACTTTTTATTGGCTCGATTCCAATCGAATTAGACTAGCAATTTCCCAAAAACGAACAAACCCGAAGTTATCATGAAATGAAATATCACTTTTTACTGGCTCGATTCCAATTGACTTAGACTAGCAATTCGCCAAAATTGAACTAACCCGAAGTTATCATGAAATCAAAATCCACCTTTCGTTAGCTTGATTTCAATCGATCTAGACTAGCGATTCGCCAAAAACGAACAAACCCGAAGTTATCTTGAAATGAAAAACCACTTTTCTTTTGCTCGATTCCAATCGAATTAGATTACCAATTTGCCAAAAATGAACAAACCGAAGAAATCATGAAATCAAAAGCCACTTTTCATTGGCTCGATTCCAATCGATTTAGACTAGCAATTTGCCAAAAACGAACAAACTCGAAGTTATCATCAAAGTGAAAAACCACTTTTCATTGGCTCGATTTCAATCGATTTACACTAGCAATTCCCCAAAAACGAACAAACCCGAAGTTATCGAACAAACACGAAGTTATCATGAAATCATCAAAAGCCACATTTCATTGGCTCGATTCCAATCGAATTAGATGAGCAATTCACCAAAAATGAACAAACCCGAACCCGAAGTTATCATGAAATCATCAAAAGCCACATTTCATTGGCTCGATTCCAATCGAATTAGATGAGCAATTCACCAAAAATGAACAAACCCGAACCCGAAGTTATCATGAAATCATCAAAAGCCACATTTCATTGGCTCGATTCCAATCGAATTAGATGAGCAATTCACCAAAAATGAACAAACCCGAACCCGAAGTTATCATGAAATCATCAAAAGCCACATTTCATTGGCTCGATTCCAATCGAATTAGATGAGCAATTCACCAAAAATGAACAAACCCGAACCCGAAGTTATCATGAAATCATCAAAAGCCACATTTCATTGGCTCGATTCCAATCGAATTAGATGAGCAATTCACCAAAAATGAACAAACCCGAACCCGAAGTTATCATGAAATCATCAAAAGCCACATTTCATTGGCTCGATTCCAATCGAATTAGATGAGCAATTCACCAAAAATGAACAAACCCGAACCCGAAGTTATCATGAAATCATCAAAAGCCACATTTCATTGGCTCGATTCCAATCGAATTAGATGAGCAATTCACCAAAAATGAACAAACCCGAACCCGAAGTTATCATGAAATCATCAAAAGCCACATTTCATTGGCTCGATTCCAATCGAATTAGATGAGCAATTCACCAAAAATGAACAAACCCGAACCCGAAGTTATCATGAAATCATCAAAAGCCACATTTCATTGGCTCGATTCCAATCGAATTAGATGAGCAATTCACCAAAAATGAACAAACCCGAACCCGAAGTTATCATGAAATCATCAAAAGCCACATTTCATTGGCTCGATTCCAATCGAATTAGATGAGCAATTCACCAAAAATGAACAAACCCGAACCCGAAGTTATCATGAAATCATCAAAAGCCACATTTCATTGGCTCGATTCCAATCGAATTAGATGAGCAATTCACCAAAAATGAACAAACCCGAACCCGAAGTTATCATGAAATCATCAAAAGCCACATTTCATTGGCTCGATTCCAATCGAATTAGATGAGCAATTCACCAAAAATGAACAAACCCGAACCCGAAGTTATCATGAAATCATCAAAAGCCACATTTCATTGGCTCGATTCCAATCGAATTAGATGAGCAATTCACCAAAAATGAACAAACCCGAACCCGAAGTTATCATGAAATCATCAAAAGCCACATTTCATTGGCTCGATTCCAATCGAATTAGATGAGCAATTCACCAAAAATGAACAAACCCGAACCCGAAGTTATCATGAAATCATCAAAAGCCACATTTCATTGGCTCGATTCCAATCGAATTAGATGAGCAATTCACCAAAAATGAACAAACCCGAACCCGAAGTTATCATGAAATCATCAAAAGCCACATTTCATTGGCTCGATTCCAATCGAATTAGATGAGCAATTCACCAAAAATGAACAAACCCGAACCCGAAGTTATCATGAAATCATCAAAAGCCACATTTCATTGGCTCGATTCCAATCGAATTAGATGAGCAATTCACCAAAAATGAACAAACCCGAACCCGAAGTTATCATGAAATCATCAAAAGCCACATTTCATTGGCTCGATTCCAATCGAATTAGATGAGCAATTCACCAAAAATGAACAAACCCGAACCCGAAGTTATCATGAAATCATCAAAAGCCACATTTCATTGGCTCGATTCCAATCGAATTAGATGAGCAATTCACCAAAAATGAACAAACCCGAACCCGAAGTTATCATGAAATCATCAAAAGCCACATTTCATTGGCTCGATTCCAATCGAATTAGATGAGCAATTCACCAAAAATGAACAAACCCGAACCCGAAGTTATCATGAAATCATCAAAAGCCACATTTCATTGGCTCGATTCCAATCGAATTAGATGAGCAATTCACCAAAAATGAACAAACCCGAACCCGAAGTTATCATGAAATCATCAAAAGCCACATTTCATTGGCTCGATTCCAATCGAATTAGATGAGCAATTCACCAAAAATGAACAAACCCGAACCCGAAGTTATCATGAAATCATCAAAAGCCACATTTCATTGGCTCGATTCCAATCGAATTAGATGAGCAATTCACCAAAAATGAACAAACCCGAACCCGAAGTTATCATGAAATCATCAAAAGCCACATTTCATTGGCTCGATTCCAATCGAATTAGATGAGCAATTCACCAAAAATGAACAAACCCGAACCCGAAGTTATCATGAAATCATCAAAAGCCACATTTCATTGGCTCGATTCCAATCGAATTAGATGAGCAATTCACCAAAAATGAACAAACCCGAACCCGAAGTTATCATGAAATCATCAAAAGCCACATTTCATTGGCTCGATTCCAATCGAATTAGATGAGCAATTCACCAAAAATGAACAAACCCGAACCCGAAGTTATCATGAAATCATCAAAAGCCACATTTCATTGGCTCGATTCCAATCGAATTAGATGAGCAATTCACCAAAAATGAACAAACCCGAACCCGAAGTTATCATGAAATCATCAAAAGCCACATTTCATTGGCTCGATTCCAATCGAATTAGATGAGCAATTCACCAAAAATGAACAAACCCGAACCCGAAGTTATCATGAAATCATCAAAAGCCACATTTCATTGGCTCGATTCCAATCGAATTAGATGAGCAATTCACCAAAAATGAACAAACCCGAACCCGAAGTTATCATGAAATCATCAAAAGCCACATTTCATTGGCTCGATTCCAATCGAATTAGATGAGCAATTCACCAAAAATGAACAAACCCGAACCCGAAGTTATCATGAAATCATCAAAAGCCACATTTCATTGGCTCGATTCCAATCGAATTAGATGAGCAATTCACCAAAAATGAACAAACCCGAACCCGAAGTTATCATGAAATCATCAAAAGCCACATTTCATTGGCTCGATTCCAATCGAATTAGATGAGCAATTCACCAAAAATGAACAAACCCGAACCCGAAGTTATCATGAAATCAAAAGCCACTTTTCATTGGCTCGATTCCAATCGAATTAGACGAGCAATTCGCCAAAAATGAACAAACCCGAAGTTATCATGAAATAAAAAGCCACTTTTCATTGGCTCAAATCCAATCAAATTAGACTAGCAATTCGCCAAAACGAAGAAACCCGAACTTATCATAGAATGAAAAACAACGTTTCATTGGCACGATTCCAATCGAATTAGACTAGAAATTCTCCAAAACGAACAAATCCGAAGTTATCATGGATTGAAAAACCATGTTTCATTGGCTGGATTCCAATTGAATTAGACTACCAATTCGCCGAATCGAACAAATGCGAAGGTATCATGAAATCAAAAGCCACTTTTCATAGGCTCGATTCCAATCGATTAGACCAGCAAGTCGCCAAAAATGAACAAACCTGAAGTTATCATGAAATGAAAAACCACTTTTCTTTTGCTCGATTCCAATTGAATTAGACTAGCAATTCGCTATAAATGAACAATCCCGAAATTATCACGAAATGAAAAGCCACTTTTCATTGGCTCGATTCCAATCGATTTAGGCTAGCAATTCGCCAAAAATGAACCAACCGGAACTTATCATCAAAATGAAAAACCACTTTTCATTGGCTCGATTCCAATTGATTTACACTAGCAATTCCCCAAAAATGAACAAACCCGAAGTTATCATGAAATGAAAAAATACTTTTCTTTGGCTCAATTCTGATCGAATTAGACTAGCAATTTGCCAAAAATGAACAAACACGAAGTTATCGTGAAATCAAAAGCCACATTTCATTGGCTCGATTCCAATCGAATTGGACTAGCAATTCGGCAAAAACGAACAAATCCGAACTTATCATGAAATAAAAACCACTTTACATTGGCTCGATTCCAATCGATTTAGACTAGCAATTCGCCAAAAACGAACAAACCTGAAGTTATCATGAAATCAAAAAGCACTTTTCATTGGCTCGATTCCAATCGATTTAGACTACCAATTCGCCAAAAATGAACAAACCCGAAGTTATCGTGAAATCAAAAGCCACTTTTCATTGGTTTGATTCCAATCTATTTAGACTAGCAATTCGCCAAAAATGAACAAACCAGAAGTAATCGTGAAGTCAAAAGCCACTTTTCACTTGCTCGATTCCAATTGATTTAGACTAGCCATTCACCAAAAATGAACAAACCCGAAGTTATCATGAAATGAAAAATAACTTTTCAATGGCTCGATTCCAATAGAATTAGACTAGTAATTCTAAAAAAATGAACAAACCCGAAGTTATAATGAAATCAAAAGCAATTTTCATTGGCTCCATTCCAATCGATTTAGACTAGCAATTCGCCAAAAATGAACAAACCTAAAGTTATCATGAAATGAAAAATCACTTTTTATTGCCTCGATTCCAATCGAATTAGACTAGCAATTCGCCAAAAATGAACAAACCCGAAGTTATCGTGAAATCAAAAGCCACATTTCGTTGGCTCGATTCCAATCGAATTGGACTAGCAATTCGGCAAAAACGAACAAACCTGAACTTATCATGAAATAAAAAACCACTTTACATTGGCTCGATTCCAATTGATTTAGACTAGCAATTCGCCAAAAACGAACAAACTCAAAGTTATCATGAAATCAAAAGCCACTTTTCATTGGCTCGATTCCAATCTATTTAGACTACCAATTCGCCAAAAATGAACAAACCAGAAGTAATCGGGAAGTAAAAAGCCACTTTTCACTAGCTCGATTCCAATCGATTTAGACTAGCAATTCACCAAAAACGAACAAACCCGAAGTTATCATGAAATGAAAAATAATTTTGCAATGGCTCGATTCCAATAGAAATAGACTAGTAATTCTCAAAAAATGAACAAACCCGAAGTCATAATGAAATCAAAAGCCACTTTTCATTGGCTCCATTCCAATCGATTTAGACTAGCAATTCGCCAAAAATGAACAAACCCAAAGTTATCGTGAAATGAAAAACCACTTTTTATTGGCTCGATTCCAATCGAATTAGACTGCAATTCGCCAAAAATGAACAAACCCAAAGTTATCTTAAAATCAAAAGCCCCTTTTCATTGGCTCGATTCCAATCAATATAGACTAGCAAGTCGCGAAAAACGAACAAACCCGAAGTTATCATGAAATGAAAAACCACTTTTTATCGGCTCTATTCCAATCGAATTAGACTAGCAATTCGCCAAAAAACGAACAAACCTGACGTTATCAGGAAATCAAAAGCCCCTTTTCATTGGCTCGATTCTAATCTATTTAGACTAGCAATTCCCCAAAAACGAGCAAACCCAAAGTTTGATCAAAATGAAAAACCACTTTTCTTTGGCTCGATTCCAATCAAATTAGACTAGCAATTCCCCTTAAACGAATAAACCCGAAGTTTTCATAAAATCAAAAGTAACTTTTCGTTGGCCCGATTCCAATCGAATTAGACTAGCAATTGGCCAAAAAAGAAGAAACGCGAAGTTATCATGAATTTAAAAGCCACTTTTCGTTGGCCCGATTCCAATTGAATTAGACTCACAATTCACAAAAATGAACAAACCTGACGTTATCAAGAATCCAAAAACCACTTTTCATTGGCTCGATTCCAAGCGAAGTGGACTAGCAATTCGTAAAAAATGAACAAACCCAAAGTTATCATGAAATGAAAAACCGTATTTCATTAGCTCGATATCAATCAAATTAGATTAGCAATTCGCCAAGATGAACAGACCCGAAATTATCATGGAATTAAAAACCACTTTTCATTTTCCCGATTCCAATCGAATTAGACTACCAATTAGCCAAAACAAACAACCCCGAAGATATCATGAAGTCAAAAGCTACTCTTCATTGGCTCGATTCTAATCGATTAGACTAGCAATTTACCAAAAACGAACAAACCCAAAGTTATCATGAAATGAAGAACTACTTTTCATTAGCTCGATTCCAATCGAATTAGACTAGCAATTTGCAAAAACTAACAAACCCGAAGTTATCATGAAATGAAAAAACAATTTTGCAATGGCTCGATTCCAATAGAATTAGACTAGTAATTCTCAAAAAATGAACAAACCCGAAGTCATAATGAAATCAAAAGCCACTTTTCATTGGCTCCATTCCAATCGATTTAGACTAGCAATTCGCCAAAAATGAACAAACCCAAAGTTATCATGAAATGAAAAACCACTTTTTATTGGCTCGATTCCAATCGAATTAGACTGCAATTCGCCAAAAATAAACAAACCCAAAGTTATCTTAAAATCAAAAGCCCCTTTTCATTGGCTCAATTCCAATCAATATAGACTAGCAAGTCGCGAAAAACGAACAAACCCGAAGTTATCATGAAATGAAAAACCACTTTTTATCGGCTCGATTCCAATCGAATTAGACTAGCAATTCGCCAAAAAATGAACAAACCTGACGTTATCAGGAAATCAAAAGCCCCTTTTCATTGGCTCGATTCTAATCTATTTAGACTAGCAATTCCCCAAAAACGAGCAAACCCAAAGTTTGATCAAAATGAAAAACCACTTTTCTTTGGCTCGATTCCAATCAAATTAGACTAGCAATTCCCCTTAAACGAATAAACCCGAAGTTTTCATAAAATCAAAAGTAACTTTTCGT
Source organism: Olea europaea var. sylvestris (assembly GCF_002742605.1). Lineage (NCBI taxonomy): Eukaryota > Viridiplantae > Streptophyta > Magnoliopsida > Lamiales > Oleaceae > Olea > Olea europaea. The sequence goes on from NW_019227947.1 coordinate 46,068, forward strand.
TGGCCCGATTCCAATCGAATTAGACTAGCAATTGGCCAAAAAAGAAGAAACGCGAAGTTATCATGAATTTAAAAGCCACTTTTCGTTGGCCCGATTCCAATTGAATTAGACTCACAATTCACAAAAATGAACAAACCTGACGTTATCAAGAATCCAAAAACCACTTTTCATTGGCTCGATTCCAAGCGAAGTGGACTAGCAATTCGTAAAAAATGAACAAACCCGAAGTTATCATGAAACCAAAAACCACTTTTCATTGGCTCGATTCCAAGCGAAGTGGACTAGCAATTCGTAAAAAATGAACAAACCCGAAGTTATCATGAAATGAAAAACCGTATTTCATTAGCTCGATATCAATCAAATTAGATTAGCAATTCGCCAAGATGAACAGACCCGAAGTTATCATGGAATTAAAAACCACTTTTCATTTTCCCGATTCCAATCGAATTAGACTACCAATTAGCCAAAACGAACAACCCCGAAGATATCATGAAGTCAAAAGCTACTTTTCATTGGCTCGATTCTAATCGATTGGACTAGCAATTTACCAAAAACGAACAAACCCAAAGTTATCATGAAATGAAGAACTACTTTTCTTTAGCTCGATTCCAATCGAATAAGACTAGCAATTTGCAAAAACTAACAAACCCGAAGTTATCATGAAATGAAAAAACAATTTTCATTTGCTCGATTTCAATCGAATTAGACTAGCAATTCGCTAAAAATGAACAAACCCGAAGTTATCATGAAATGAAAAACCACTTTTTATTGGCTCGATTCCAATTGAATTAGATTAGCAATTCTCCAAAAACTAACAAACCCGAAGTTATCATGAAATCAAAATCCACTTTTCATTAGCTCAATTCCAATCGATTTAGACTAGCAATTCACCAAAAATGAACAAACTTGAAGTTTTCAGGAAATCAAAAGCCCCTTTTCATTGGCTCGATTCCAATCTATTTAGACTATCAATTCCCCAAAAATTAACAAACCCGAAGTTATCACGAAATGAAAAATCACTTTTCTTTGGCTCGATTCCAATCAAATTAGACTAGCAATTCCCCTTAACCGAATAAAGCCGAAGTTATCATAAAATCAAAAGCAACTTTCGTTGGCTCTATTCCAATCGAATTAGACTAGCAATTGGCCAAAATAGAAGAAACGGGAAGATATCATGAATTCAAAAGCCACTTTTCGTTGGCCCAATTCCAATTGAATTAGACCTGCAATTCACAAAAAATAACAAACCCGACATTATCAAGAAACCAAAACCCACTTTTCATTGGCTCGATTCCAATCGAATTGGACTAGCAATTCGCAAAAAATGAACAAACCCGAAGTTATCATGAAATGAAAATCCACTTTTCATTGGCATGATACCAGTCGAATTAGATTAGCAGTTCGCCAAAATGAACAAACTCGAAGTTATCATGAAATGAAAAACCACTTTTCATTGGCTCGATTCCAATCAAATTAGACTAGCGAATCGCCAAAATGAAGAAACCCGAAGTTATCATGAAATCAAAAGCCACATTTTCATAACCTCGATTCCAATCGATTTAGACTCGTAAGTCGCAAAAAATGAACAAACCCGAAGCTATCATGAAATGAAAAACCACTTTTCATTGGCTCGATTCCAATCGAATTAGACTAGTATTTCGCCAAAATTGAACAAACCCGAAGTTGTCGTGAAACGAAAAACCACTTTTCATTGGCCCGAGTCCAATTGAATTAGACTAGAAATTCGCAAAAAAGGGGCAAACCCGAAGTTATCATGAAATCAAAAGCCACTTTTCATTAGCTTGATTCCAATCGATTTAGACTAGCAATTCGCCAAAAACGTACAAACCCGAAGTTATCGTGAAATTAAAAACCACTTTTCATTAGCTCGATTCCAATCAAATTAAATGAGCAATTCGCCAAAAATGAACAAACCCGAAGTTATCATAAAAACAAAATCCACTTTTCATTAGCTCGATTCCAATCGATTTAGACTGGCAATTCTCCAAAAATGAACAACCCTGAAGTTGTCATGAAATGAAAAATGACTTTTCATTAGCTCGATTCCAATCGAATTAGACTTGCAATTCGCCAAAAATGAACAGACCCGAAGCTATCATGAAATGAAAAACCACTTTTCATTGGCTCAATTCCAATCGAATTAGACTAGTATTTCGCCAAAAATGAACAAACCCGAAGTTGTCGTGAAACGAAAAATCACTTTTCTTTGGCTCGATTCCAATCGAATTAGACTAGCAATTCGCCAAAAATGAACAAACCCGAAGTTATCATGAAATCAAAAGCCACTTTTCGTCAGCTCAATTCCAATCAAATTAGACTAGCAATTCACCAAAATGAACAAACCCGAAGTTATCATGGAATGAAAAACCACTTTTCATTGCCTCGATTCCAATCGATTAAGGCGAGCAATTGGCTAAAAATGAACTAGCCCGAAGTTATCACGAAATCAAAAACCACTTTTCATTAGCTCTATTCCAATCGAATTAGACGAGTAATTCGCCAAAAATGAATAAACCTGAAGTTATCATGAAATGAAAAACCGCCTTTCTTTGGCTCGATTCCAGTCGATTTAGACTAGCAATTCGCCAAAATGAACAAACTAGAAGTTATCATGAAATGAAAAACCACTTTTCTTTGGCTCGATTCCAATCGAATTAGATAGCAATTCGCCAAAAATGAACAAACCCAAAGTTAACATGAAATCAAAAGCCACTTTTCACTTGCTTGATTCCAATCAATTTTGACTACCAATTGGCCAAAAACGATTAAACTCGAAGTTATCATGAAATGAAAAACCACTCTTCATTGGCTCGATTCCAATCGATTTTGACTAGCAACTCGCCAAAAATGAACAAATGCTAAGTTATCATGAAATGAAAAACCACTTTTCTTTTGCTCGATTCCAATCGAATTAGACTAGCAATTCGCCAAAAACGAACAAACCCGAAGGTATCTTGAAATCAAGAACCACTTTTAATTAGCTCGATTCCAATTGAATTAGACAACCAATTCGCCAAAAACGAATGAACACGAAGTTATCATGAAATCAAAAACCACTTTTCATTGGCTCGATTCCAATCGAATTGGACTAGCAATTCCCAAAAAATGAACAAACCCAAAGTTATCATGAAATGAAAAACCACTTTTCATTAGCTCGATACCAATCGAATTAGATTAGCAATTTGCCAAAAATGAACAAACTCAAAGTTATCATGAAATGAAAAACCACTTTTCATTGGCTCGATTCCAATCAAATTAGACTAGCGAATCGCCAAAATGAAGAAACCCGAAGTTATCATGAAATCAAAAGCCACATCTTCATTGCCTCGATTCCAATCGATTCAGATTAGCAATTCTTAAAAAATGAACAAACCCGAAGCTATCATGAAACAAAAAAACACTTTTCATTGGCTTGATTCCAATCGAATTAGACTAGTATTTCGCCAAAAATGAACAAACCTGAAGTTGTCGTGAAACGAAAAACCCTTTTTCATTGGCTCGATTCCGAGCGAATTAGACTAGCAATTCGCCAAAAACGAGCATACCCGAAGTTATCATGAAATCAAAAACCACTTTTCATTGGCTCTATTCCAATCCATTTAGACTAGCAATTCACCAAAAATGTAGAAACCCGAAGCTATCGTGAAATGACAAACCACTTTTCATTAGCTCGATTCCAATCGAATTAGATGAGCAATTCACCAAAATTGAACAAACCCAAAGTTATCATGAAAACAAAATCCACTTTTCATTAGCTCGATTCCAATCGATTTAGACTAGCAATTCTCCAAAAAATGAACAAACCTGAAGTTGTCATGAGATGAAAAATGACTTTTCATTGGCTTGATTCCAATCGAATTAGACTAGCAATTCGCCAAAAACGAACAAACCCAAAATTATCATGAAATCAAAAGCCACATTTCATTGGCCCGATTCCAATCAATTTAGACTAGCAATTCGTAAAAATGAACAAACCCGAAGCTATCATTAAACGAAAAACCACTTTTCATTAGCTCGATTCCAATCGAATAAGACAAGTATTTTGCCAAAAATGAACAAACTTGAAGTTGTCGTGAAACGAAAAACCGCTTTTCATTTGCTCGATTCCAATTGAATTAGACTAGCAATCTGCCAAAAATGAACAAACCCAAAGTTATCATGAAATCTAAAGCGACTTTTCATTGGCTCGATTCCAATCGATTTAGACTAACAATTCGCCAAAAACGAACAAACCTGAAGTTATTATGAAAATGACAAACCACTTTTCATTGGCTCGATTCCTATCGAATTAGACTAGCAATTCGCCAAAAACTATCAAACCCGAAGTTATCATGAAATCAAAAACCAATTTTCGTTAGTTCGATCCAAAACGAATTAGACTAGCAATTCTCGAAAAAATGAACATACCTGACGTTATCATGAAATCAAAAACAACTTTTTATTGGCTCAATGCCAATCAAATTAGACTAGCAATTCGCCAAAAATGAGCAGATCCGAAGTTATCACTAGATCAAAAACCACTTTTCATTAGATGGATTCGAATCGAATTAGACTACCAATTCGCCAAAACGAACAAAATCGAAGATATGATGAAATCAAAATCCACTTTTCATTGGCTCAATTCCATTCGATTTAGACTAGCAATTCGCCAAAAATGAACAAACCCGATGTTATCATGAAATCAAAAACCACTTTTCATTGGCTCGATTCCAATCGAATTGGACTACCAATTCGCCAAAAACGAACAAACCCTAAGTTATCATGAAAAGAAAAACCACTTTTCGTTGGCACGATTCCAATCGAATTATACTAGCAAGTCGCCAAAAATGAACAAACCCGAAGTTACCATGAAATCAAAAACCACTTTTCATTGGCTAGATTCCAATCGGTTTAGACAAGCAAATCGCCAAAAAGGAACAAACCCAAAGTTATCATGAAATGAAAAATCGCTTTTCACTGGTTCGATAACAATCAAATTAGACTAGCAACTCGCCAAAAACGAACAAACTTGAAGTTATCATGAATTGAAAAACCACTTTTCATTGGCTCGATTCCAATCGAATTAGACTAGTAGTTTGCCAAAAACAAACTATCCCGAAGTTATCATGAGATGAAAAACCAGTTTTTTTTTGTTCGATTCCAATTGAATTAGACTAGCAATTCGCCAAAAACGAACAAAACCAAAGTAATCATGAAATCAAAATCCACTTTTCATTAGCTCGATTCCAATCGATTTAGACTAGCGATTCGCCAAAAACTAACAAACCCGAAGTTATCATGAAATGAAAAACCACTTTTCTTTTGCCCGATTCCAATCGAATTAGACTAGCAATTCGCCAAAAACGAACAAACCCGAAGTTATCATGAAATCAAAAGCGACTTTTCATTGGCTCGATTCCAATCGATTTAGACTAGCAATTTGCAAAAAACGAACAAACCCGAAGTTATCTTCAAAATGAAAAATCACTTTTCATTGGCTCAATTCCAATCGAATTAGACTAGCAATTCGCCAAAAATGAACAAACCAGAAGTTATCATGAAATCGAAAACCACTTTTCATTAGCTCGATTCTAATCGAATTCGTCTAGCAATTCGAGAAAAAACTAACAAACCCGAAGTTATCATAAAATCAAAAATCACTTTTCATTGGCTCAATTCCAATCAAATTAGACTAGTAATTCACCAAAAATGAACATATTCGAAGTTATCATGAAATCAAAAATCAATTTTCATTCGCTGGATTCGAATCGAGCTGGACTTCCCATTCGCCAAAACGAACAAACCCGAATATATCAAGAAATCAAAAGCTGCTTTTCATTGGCTCGATTCCAATCGAATTGGACTACAAATTCGCCAAAAACGAACAAACCCAAAATTATCGTGGAATGAAAAATCACTTTTCTTTGGCTCGATTCCAATGGAATTAGACTACCAATTCGCCAATACGAACAAACCCGAAGATATCATGAAATTAAAAGACACTTTTCATTGGCTCGATTCCAATCGATTAGACTCGTAATTCGCAAAAAATGAACAAACCTAAAGTTATCATGAAATGAAGAACCACTTTTCTTTAGCTCGATTCCAATCGAATTAGACTAGCAATTCGCCAAAAACGAACAAACCCGAAATTATCATGAAATGAAAAACCATTTTTCTTTGGCTCGATTCCAATCGAATTAGATTAGCAATTCGCCAAAAATGAACAAATCCAAAGTTATCACGAAATCAAAAGCCACTTTTCATTGGCTCAATTCCAATCAATTTGCACTAGCAATTCGAAAAAAACGAACAAATTCGAAGTAATCATGAAATGAAAATTCACTTTTTATTGGCTCGATTCCAATTGAATTAGACTAGCAATTCGCCAAAAACGAACAAACCCAAAGTTATCATGAAATCAAAATCTACATTCATTGGCTCGATTCCAATCGATTAGTCTAGTAATTCGCCAAAAACGAACAAACTTGAAGTTATCATGAAATCAAAAGCCACTTTTCATTGGCTCTATTCCAATGCATTTAGACTAGCAATTCGCCAAAAATGTACAAACCCGAAGCTATCGTGAAATCAAAAATCACATTTCATTAGCTCGATTCCAATCGAATTAGATGAGCAATTCACCAAAAACGAACAAACCCGAAGTTACATGAAAACAAAATCCACTTTTCATTAGCTCGATTCCCATCGATTTAGACTAGCAATTCTCCAAAAAACGAACAAACCTGAAGTTGTCATGAGATGAAAAACGACTTTTCATTGGCTCGATTCCAATCGAATTAGACTAGCAATTCGCCAAAAACGAACAAACCCAAAATTATCATGAAATCAATAGCCACATTTCATTGGCCCGATTCCAATAGATTTAGACTAGCAATTCGTAAAAAATGAACAAACCCGAAGCTATCATTAAACGAAAAACCACTTTTCATTGGCTCGATTCCAATCAAATTAGACAAGTATTTTGCCAAAAATGAACAAACCCGAAGTTGTCGTGAAACAAAAAACTGCTTTTCATTGGCTCGATTCCAATCGAATTAGACTAGCAATTCGGAAAAAATGAACAAACCCAAAGTTATCATGAAATCAAAAGCGACTTTTCATTGGCTCGATTCCAATCGATTTAGACATGCAATTCGCCAAAAATGAACAAACCTGAAGTTATCATGAAAATGACAAACCACTTTTCATCAGCTCGATTCCAATCGAATTAAACTAGCAATTTACCAAAAACGATCAAACCCGAAGTTATCATGAAATCTAAAACCACTTTTCGTTAGTTCGATCCAAAACGAATTAGACTAGCAATTCTCGAAAAAACGAACCAACCCAAAGTTATCGTGAAATCAAAAACAACTTTTCATTGGCTCAATGCCAATCAAATTAGACTAGCAATTCGCAAAAAACGAACAGATCCGAAGTTATCATTAGATCAAAAACCACTTTTCATTAGGTGGATTCGAATCGAATTAGACTACCAATTTGCCAAAACGAACAAAATTGAAGATATCATGAAATCAAAAGCCACTTTTCATTGGCTCGATTCCAATCGATTTAAACTAACAATTCGCCAAAAATGAACAAACCCGAAGCTATCATGAAATCAAAAACCACTTTTCATTGGCTCGATTCCAGTCGAATTGGACTACCAATTAGCCAAAAACGAACAAACCCTAAGTTATCATGAAATGAAAAGCCACTTTTCGTTGGCACGATTCCAATCGAATTAGACTAGCAATTTGCCAAAAACTAACAAACCCGAAGTTATCATGAAATCAAAAACCACTTTTCATTGGCTTGATTCAAATCGGTTTAGACAAGCAATTCGCCAAAAAGGAACAAACCCAAAGTTATCATGAAATGAAAAATCGCTTTTCATTGGTTCGATAACAATCGAATTAGACTAGCAACTCGCCAAAAACGAACAAACTCAAAGTTATCATGAATTGAAAAACCACTTTTCATTGGCTCGATTCCAATCGAATTAGACTAGCAGTTCGCCAAAAACGAACTATCCCAAAGTTATCATGAAATGAAAAACCAGTTTTTGTTGGCTTGATTCCAATTGAATTAGACTAGCAATTCGCCAAAAAGGAACAAAATCGAAGTAATCATGAAATCAAAATCCACTTTTCATTAGTTCGATTCCAATCGATTTAGACTAGCAATTCGCCAAAAACGAACAAACCCGAAGTTATCATGAAGTGAAAAACCACTTTTCTTTTGCTCGATTCCAATCAAATTAGACTAGCAATTCGCCAAAAACGAACAAACCCGAAGTTATCATGAAATCAAAAGCGACTTTTCATTGGCTCGATTCCAATTGATTTAGACTAGCAATTTGCAAAACACGAACAAATCCGAAGTTATCTTCAAAATGAAAAATCACTTTTCATTGGCTTGATTCCAATTGATTTAGACTAGCAATTCGCCAAAAACGAACAAACCAGAAGTTATCATGAAATCAAAAATCACTATTCATTAGCTCGATTCTAATCGAATTCGACTAGCAATTCGAGAAAAAATGAACAAACCCGAAGTTATCATGAAATCAAAAACCACTTTTCATTGGCTCAATTCCAATCAAATTAGACTAGTAATTCACCAAAAATGAACAGATCTGAAGTTATCATGAAATCAAAAACCACTTTTCATTAGCTGGATTCGAATCGAACTGGACTACCCATTCGCCAAAATGAACATACCCGAATATATCAAGAAATCAAAAGCCGCTTTTCATTGGCTCGATTCCAATAGAATTGGACTACCAATTCGCCAAAAACGAACAAACCCGAAGTTATCATGGAATGGAAAATCACTTTTCTTTGGCTCGATTCCAATGGAATTAGACTACCAATTCGCCAAAACGAACAAACCCGAAGATATCATGAAATCAAAAGACACTTTTCATTGGCTCGATTCCAATCGATTAGATTCGTAATTCGCAAAAAATGAACAAACCAGAAGTTATCATGAAATGAAGAGCCAATTTTCTTTAGCTCGATTCCAATCGAATTAGACTAGCAATTTGCCAAAAACGAACAAACCCGAAGTTATCATGAAATGAAAAACAATTTTTCTTTGGCTCGATTCCAATCGAATTAGATTAGCAATTCGCCAAAAATGAACAAATCCAAAATTATCATGAAATCAAAAGCCACTTTTCACTGGCTCGATTCCAATCGATCTGCACTAGCAATTCGCCAAAAAACGAACAAATCCGAAGTAATCCTGAAATGAAAAACCACTTTTTATTGGCTCGATTTCAATTGAATTAGACTAGCAATTCGCCAAAAATGAACAAACTCGAAGTTATCATGATATCAAAATCTACCTTTCATTAGCTCAATTCCAATCGATTAGACTAGCAATTCGCCAAAAATGAACAAACCCGAAGTTATCATGAAATTAAAAACCACTTTTCTTTAGCTCGATTCTAATCGAATCAGACTAGCAATTTGCCAAAAATGAACAAACCCGAAGTTATCATGAAATGAAAAACCATTTCTCTTTGGCTCGATTCCAATCGAATTATATTAGTAATTCGCCAAAAAAGAACAAACCCAAAGTTATCATCAAATCAGAGGCCACTTTTTATTTGCTCGATTCCAATCAATTTACACAGGCAATTCGCCAAAAATGAACAAATCCGAAGTTATCATGAAACGAAAAATCGCTTTTCTTTGGCTCAATTCCAATGGAATTAGACTAGCAATTCGCCAAAAACTAACAAACCCAAAGTTATCATGAAATTAAAAGCTCCTTTTCATTGGCTCGATTCCAATCGAATTGGTATAGCAGTTCGCCAAAAATGAATAAGCCCGAAGTTATCATGAAATGAAAAACCACTTTTTATTGGCTTGATTCCAATCGAAGTAGACTAGCAGTTCGCCAAAAAAGAACAATCCCGAATCTATCATGAAATGAAAAACCACTTTTCTTTTGCTCGATTCTAATCGAATTAGACTAGCAATTCGCCAAAAATGAACAAATCCGAAGTTATCATGAAATCAAAAGACACTTTTCATTGACTCAATTCCAATCGATTTAAACTAGCAATTCGCCAAAAATGAACAAACCCTAAGTTATCATCAAATGAAAAACCACTTTTCTTTGGCTCGATTCGAATCGAATTAGATTAGCAATTTGCCAAAAAACGAACAAACTCTAAGTTATCATGAAATGAAAAGCCACTTTTCATTGGCTCGATTCCAATCGATTTACACTAGCAATTCGCCAAAAACGAACAAACCCGAAGTTATCCTGAAATGAAAAACCACTTTTCTTTGGCTCGATTCCAATTGAATTAGACTACCAATTCGCCAAAAATAAACAAACCCGAAGTTATCCTGAAATGAAAAACCACTTTTCTTTGGCTCGATTCCAATTGAATTAGACTACCAATTCGCCAAAAATAAACAAACCCGAAGTTATCATGAAACGAAAAAACCACTTTCCATTGGCTCGATTCAAATCGAATTAGACTAGCAGTTCGCCAAAAATGAACAAACCCGTAGTTATCATGAAATGAAAAACAACTTTTTATTGGCTCGATTCCAATTAAATTAGACTAGCAAATCGCCAGAAACATAAAAACCCAAAGTTACCATGGAATTAAAATCCTCTTTTCATTAGCTTGATTCCAACTGATTTAGACTAGCAATTCGCCAAAAATGAACAAACCCGAAGTTACCATGAAATGAAAAACCAATTTTCTTTTGCTCGATTCAAATCGAATTAGACTAGCAATTCGTCAAAAATGAACAAACCCGAAGTTATCATCAAAATGAAAAACCACTTTTCATTGGTTTGATTCCAATCGAATTAGACTAGCAATTCATAAAAAATGAACAAACCCGAAGTTATCATGAAATCAAAAACAACTTTTCATTAGCTCGATTCTAATCGAATTAGACTAGCAATTCGCCAAAAATGAACAAATCCGAAGTTATCATGAAATCAAAAACCACTTTTCATTAGCTGGATTTGAATCGAATTAGACTACTAATTCGCCAAAACGAGCAAACCCGAAGATATCATGAAATCAAAAGCCACTTTTCATCGGCTCGATTCCAATTGATTTAGACTAGCAATTCGCCGAAAACGAAAAAACCCGAATTTATCATGAAATGGAAAACCACTTTTCTTTGGTTTGATTCTAATCGAATCAGACGGGCAATTCGTCAAAAACAGACAAGCCCGAAGTTATCATGAAATCAAAATCCACTTTTCAATGGCTCGATTCCAATCGATTTAGACTAGCAATTCGCCAAAAACCAAAAACCCCTAAGTTATCACCAAAACGAAATACCACTTTTTATTGGCTTGATTCCAATCGATTTAGACAAGCGATTCGCCAAAAAGGAACAAACCCGAAGTTATCATGAAATAAAAAATCACTTTTCATTGGCTCGATTACAATCGAATTAGACAAGCAATTAGCCAAAAATGAACAAACCTAAAGTTATATGAAATCAAAAACTACTTTTCATTAGCTTAATTCCAATCAAATTAGACTAGTAATTCGCCAAAAAATAACAGATCCGAAGTTATCATGAAATCAAAAACCACTTTTCATTTGCTGGATTCGAATCGAATTAGACAACCAACTTACCTAAACGAACAAACCCGAAGATATCATGAAATCAAAAGCCACTTTTCATTGGCTCGATTCCAATCGATTTAGACTAGAAATTCGCCAAAAAATGAACAAACCCGAAGTTATCATGAAATGAAAAGCCACTTTTCATTGCCTGGATTCAAATCGAATTGGACTACCAATTCCCCAAAAACGAACAAACCCGAAGTTATCACAAAATGAAAAACCACTTTTCATTGGCTCGATTCTAATCGAATTAGTCTAGCAATTCGCCAAAAATAAACAAACCCGAAGTTATCATGAAATCAAAAACCACTTTTCTTTGGCTTGATTCCAATCGGTTTAGATAAGCAATTCGCCAAAAAGGAACAAGCCCGAAGTTATCATGAAATGAAAAATCGCTTTTCATTGGTTCGATAACAATCGAATTAAACTAGCAACTCGCCGAAAACGAACAAACCCGAAGTTATTATGAATTAAAAAGCCACTTTTCATTGGCTCGATTCCAATCGAATTAGACTAGCAGTTCGCCAAAAATGAACTATCCCGAAGTTATCACGAAATGAAAAACCAATTTTTGTTGGCTCGATTCCAATTGAATTAGACCTGCAATTCGCCAAAAATGAACAAAATCGAAGTAATCATGAAATCAAAATCCACTTTTCATTAGCTCGATTCCAATAGATTTAGACAAGCAATTCGCCAAAAAGGAACAAAGCCAAAGTTATCATGATATGGAAAACCACTTTTCTTTGGCTTGATTCCAATCGAATTAGACTAGCAATTCGGCAAAAATGAACAAACCTGAAGTTATCATGAAATGAAAAATCATTTTTTGTTGGCTCGATTCCAATCAAATTACACTAGCAGTTCGCCAAAAATGAACAACACCGAAGTTATCATGAAATAAAAAACCACTTTTTGTTGGTTCGATTCCAATCGAATTAGACTAGTAGTTCACAAAAAACGAACAAACCCGAAGTTATCATTAAATGAAAAACAACTTTTTATTGGCTTGATTCCAATTGAATTAGACTAGCAATTCGCTAAAAATGAGCAAACCCGAAGTTAACATGAAATCAAAATCCACTTTTCATTATCTCGATTCCAATCGATTTAGACTAGCAATTTGCCAAAAATGAACAAACCCGAAGTTATCATGAAATGAAAAACCACAATTGTTTTGCTCGATTCCAATCAAAGTAGACTAGCAATTCACCAAAAATGAACAAACCCGAAGTTATCATGAAATAAAAAGCCACTGTTCATTGGCTTGATTCCAATCGATTTAGACTAGCAATTCGCCAAAAATGAACAAATTCAAAGTTATCATCAAAATAAAAAACCACTTTTCATTGGCCAGATTCCGATCTAATTGGACTAGCAATTCGCCTAAAACGAACAAACCCGAAGTTATCATGAAATCAAAATCCACTTTTCTTCCAATCAATTTAGACTGGCAATTCGCCAAAAACGAACAAACCCAAAGTTATCATGAAATGAAAAACCACTTTTCTTTTGCTTGATTCCAATTGAATTAGACTTGCAATTCGTCAAAAATGAACAAACCCAAAGTTATCATGAAATCAAAAGCCACTTTTCATTGGCTTGATTCCAATCAATTTAGACTAGCAATTCTCCAAAAACCAACAAACCAGAAGTTGTCATCAAAATGAAAAACCACTTTTTATTGGCTCGATTCCAATCGAATTAGACTAGCAATTCGCAAAAAATGAACAAACCCAAAGTTATCATGAAATCAAAAACCACTTTTCATTAGCTCGATTCCAATCGAATTAAACTAGCAATTCGTGAAAAAATGAACAAACCCGAAGTTATCTTGAAATCAAAAACCACTTTTCATTGGCTCAATTCCAATCAAATTAGACTAGCAATTCGCCAAAAATGAACAGATCCGAATTTATCAAGAAATCAAAAATCAATTTTCATTAGCTGGATTCAAATCGAATTAGACTACCAAATCGCCAAAATGAACAAACCAAAGATATCATGAAATCAAAATCCACTTTTCATCCGCTCGGTTCCAATCGATTTAGACTAGCAATTCGCCAAAAATGAACAAACCCGAAGTTATCATGAAATGAAAAATAACTTTTCATTGGCTCGATTCCAATAGAATTAGATTAGTAATTCTCAAAAAACGAACAAACCCGAAGTTATAAGGAAATCAAAAGCCACTTTCTATTGGCTCCATTCCGATTGCTTTAGACTAGCAATTCGTCAAAAATGAACAAACCCTAAGTTATCATGAAATGAAAAACAACTTTTTATTGGCTCGATTCCAATCAATTTAGACTAGCAATTCGCCAAAAATGAACAAACCTGAAGTTATCATGAAATCAAAAGCAACTTTTCATTGGCTCGATTCCAATCGATTTAGACTAGCAATTCGCCAAGAACGAACAAACCAGAAGTTATCGTGATGTCAAAAGCCACATTTCATTTGCTCGATTCCAATCGAATTGGACTAGCAATTCGCCAAAAACAAACAAACCCGAAGTTGTCATGAAATCAAAAACCACTTTTCATTTGCTCGATTCCAATCGATTTAGACTAGCAATTCACCAAAAATGACCAAACCCGAAATTACCATGAAATCAAAAGCCACTTTTCATTGGCTCGATTCCAATCTATTTAAACTAGCAATTCGCTAAAAACGAACAAACCCGAAGTTATCGTGAAGTCAAAAGCCACTTTTCACTTGCTCGATTCCAATCCTTTTAGACTAGCAATTCGCCAAAAATGAACTAACCTGTGTTATCATGAAATAAAAATAACTTTTCATTGGCTCAATTCCAATAGAATTAGACTAGTAATTCTCAAAAAACGAACAAACCCGAAGTTATAATGAAATCAAAAGCCACTTTTCATTGGCTCCATTCCAATCGATTTAGACTAGCAATTCGCCAAAAACGAACAAACCCGAAGTTATCATGAAATGAAAAATCACTTTTTTTTTGCTCGATTCCAATCGAATTAGGCTAGCAATTCGCCAAAAATGAACAAACCCGAAGTTATCTTAAAATCAAAAGCCCCTTTTCATTGGCTCGATTCCAATCTATTTAGACTAGCAAGTTGCCAAAAATAAACAACCCCGAAGTTTTCGTGAAATGAAAAACCACTTTTTATTGGCTCGATTCCAATCAAATTAGACTAGCAATTCGCCAAAAACGAACAATCCCAAAGTTATCAGGAAATCAACAGCCCCTTTTCATTGGCTCGATTCCAATCTATTTGGACTAGCAATTCCCCAAAAAGAACAAACTCGAAGTTATCACGAAATGAAAAACCACTTTTCTTTGGCTCGATTTCAATCAAATTATACTAGCGATTCCCCTTAAACGAATAAACCCGAAGTTACCATAAAATCAAAAGCAACTTTTTGTTGGCTCGATTCCAATCGAATTAGACTAGCAATTGGACAAAAGAGAAGAAACGCGAAGTTATCATGAATTCAAAAGCCACTTTTCGTTGGCCCGATTCCAATTGAATTAGACTTACTATTCACAAAAATGAACAAACCTGACATTATCAAGAAACCAAAACCCACTTTTCATTGGCTCGATTCCAATCGAATTAGACTAGCAATTCGGCAAAAATGAACAAACCTGACATTATCAAGAAACCAAAACCCACTTTTCATTGGCTCGATTCCAATCGAATTGGACTAGCAATTCACAAAAAATGAACAAACCTAAAGTTATCATGAAATGAAAAACCACTTTTCATTAGCACGATACCAATCGAATTAGATTAGCAATTCGCCAAAAATGAACAAATTCGAAGTTATGATGAAATGAAAAACTAATTTTCATTGGCTCGATTCCAATCAAATTAGACTAGGGAATCGCCAAAATGAAGAAACCCGAAGTTATCATGAAATCAAAACCCATATTTTCATTGCCTCGATTCCAATCGATTTAGACTAGCAATTCGTAAAAAATGAACAAACCCGAAGCTATCATGAAATGAAAAACCACTTTTCATTGGCTCGATTCCAATCGAATTAGACAAGTATTTCGCCAGAAATGAACATACTGAAGTTGTCGTGAAACGAAAAACCACTTTTCATTGCCTCGATTCAAATCGAATTAGACTAGCAATTCGCCAAAAATGAGCAATCCCGAAGTTATCATGAAATCAAAAGCCACTTTTCATTAGCTCGATTCCAATCGATTTAGACTAGCAATTCGCCAAAAATGTACAAACCCGAAGTTATCGTGAAATCAAAAACCACTTTTCATTAGCTCGATTCCAATCGAATTAGATGAGCAATTCGCCAAAAACGAACAAACCCGAAGTTATCATGAAAACAAAATCCACTTTTCATTAGCTCGATTCCAATCGATTTAGACTAGCAATTCTCCAAAAAGAACAAAGCTCAAGTTGTCATGAAATGAAAAATGACTTTTCATTGGCTCGATTCCAATCGAATTAGACTAGCAATTCGCCAAAAATGAAGAAACCCAAAATTATCATGAAATCAAAAGCCACTTTTCGTTGCCCCGATTCCAGTCGATTTAGACTAGCAATTCGTAAAAATGAACAAACCCGAAGTTATTGCGAAATCAAAAACCACTTTTCATTAGCTCTATTCCAATCGAATTAGACGAGTAATTCGCCAAAAATGAATAAACCAAAAGTTATCATGAATTGAAAAACCGCTTTTCTTTGGCTCGATTCCAATCGATTTAGACTAGTAATTCGCCAAAATGAACAAACCCGTCGTTATCATGAAATGAAAAACCACTTTTCTTTGGCTCGATTTCAATCGAATTAGACTAGCAAATCGGCAAAATGAAGAAACCCGAAGTTATCATGAAATGCAAAGCCATATTTTCGTTGCCTCGATTCCAATCGATTTAGACTAGCAATTCGCAAAAAATGAACAAACCCGAAGCTATCATGAAATGAAAAACCACTTTCATTGGCTCGATTCCAATCGATTTAGACTATCAACTCCCTAAAAAGGAGCAAACCAGAAGTTATCGCGAAATCAAAAACCACTTTTCATTAGCTTTATTCCAATCGAATTAGACGAGTAATTCGCCAAAAATGAATAAACCTTAAGTTATCATAAAATGAAAAACCGCTTTTCTTTGGCTCGATTCCAATCGATTTAGACTAGCAATTCGTCAAAATGAACAAACACGTCGTTATCATGAAATGAAAAACCACTTTTCTTTGGCTCAATTTCAATTGAATTAGACTAGCGAATCGACAAAATGAAGAAACCCGAAGTTATCATGAAATCCAAAGCCATATTTTCGTTGCCTCGATTCCAATCGATTTAGACTAGCAATTCGCAAAAAATGAACAAACCCGAAGTTATCATGAAATCAAAAGTCAGTTTTCATTGGCTCAATTCCAATCAAATTAGACGAGCAATTCGCCAAAATGAACAAACCCAAATTTATCATGGAATGAAAAGCCACTTTTCATTGCCTCGATTCCAATCGATTTAGACTAGCAATCCGCTAAAAATGAGCAAACCCGAAGTTATCGCGAAATCAAAAACCACTTTCCATTAGCTCTATTCCAATCGAATTAGACGAGTAATTCGCCAAAAATGAATAAACCTGAAGTTATCATGAAACGAAAAACCGCTTTATTTGGCTCGATTCCAATCAATTTAGACTAGCAATTCGCCAAAATAAACAAACCCAAAGTTATCATGAAATGAAAAACCACTTTTCTTTGGCTCGATTCCGATCAAATTAGATAGCAATTCGCCAATAACGAACAAATCCTAAGTTATCATGAAATCAAAAGCCACTTTTCACTTGCTCGATTCCAATCGATTTTGACTAGCAATTGGCCAAAAATGAATAAACCCGAAGTTATCATGAAATGAAAAACCACTTTTCATTGGCTCGATTCCAATCGATTTAGACTAGTAACTCGCCAAAAATGAACAATCCCGACGTTATCATGAAATGAAAAACCACTTTTCTTTGGCTCGATTCCAATCAAATTAGACTAGCAATTCGCCAAAAATGAACAAACCCGAAGTTATCCTGAAATTAAGAACGACTTTTCATTAGCTCAATTCCAATCGAATTAGACTAGCAATTCGCCAAAAACGAACGAACACGAAGTTATCATGAAATCAATAACCACCTTTCATTGGCTCAATTCCAATCTAATTAGACTGGCAATTAGCCAAGACGAACAGACCCGAAGTTATCATGGAATTAAAAACCACTTTTCATTTCCTCGATTCCAATATAATTAGACTACCAATCGCCAAAACAAACAACCCCGAAGTTATCATGAAGTCAAAAGCCACTTTTCATTTGCTCGATTCCAATCGATTAGAATAGCAATTTGCTAAAAACGAACAAACCCAAAGTTATCATGAAATGAAGAACTACTTTTCTTTAGCTCGATTCCAATCGAATTAGACTAGCAATTTGCAAAAGTAACAAACCCGAAGTTATCATGAAATGAAAAAACACTTTTCATTGGCTCGATTCCAATCGAATTAGACTAGCAATTCGCTAAAAATGAACAAACCCGAAGTTATCATGAAATGAAAGACCACTTTTTATTGGCTTGATTCCAATTGACTTAGGTTAGCAATTCGCCAAAAATGAACAAACCCGAAGTTATCATGAAATCAAAATACACTTATCATTACCTCAATTCCAATCGATTTAGACTAGCAATTCACCAAAAATGAAGAGACCCGAAGTTTTCAGGAAATCAAAAGCCCCTTTTCATTGGCTCGATTCCAATCTATTTAGACTAGCAATTCCCCAAAAACGAACAAACCCGAAGTTATCACTAAATGAAAAACCACTTTCTTTGGGTCGATTCCAATCAAATTAGACTAGCAATCCCCCTTAAACGAATAAACCCGAAGTTATCATAAAATCAAAAGCAACTTTTCGTTGGCTCTATTCCAATCGAATTAGACTAACAATTGGCCAAAAAAGAAGAAACGCGAAGTTATCATGAATTCAAAAGCCACTTTTTTGCCTTGATTTCAAGCGAATTGGACTGGCAATTTGCAAAAAATGAACAAACCCAAAGTTATCATGAAATGAAAAACCACTTTTCACTAGCTCGATACCAATCGAATTAGATAAGCAATTTACCAAAAATGAACAAACTTGAAGTTATCGTGAAACGAAAAATCACTTTTCATTGGCTTGATTCCAATCAAATTAGACTAGCGAATCGCCAAAATGAAGAAACCCGAAGTTATCGTGAAATCAAAAGCCACATTTTCATTGCCTCGATTCCAATCGATCTAGACTAGCAATTCGCAAAAAATGAACAAACCCGAAACTATTATGAAATGTAAAACCACTTTTCATTGGCTCGATTCCAATTGAATTAGACTAGTATTTCGCAAAAAATGTACAAACCCGAAGTTATCGTAAAATCAAAAACCACTTTTCATTAGCTTGATTCCAATCGAATTAGATGAGCAATTTGCCAAAAACGAACAAACCCGAAGTTATCAAGAAAACAAAATCCACTTTTCATTAGCTCGATTTCAATCGATTTAGACTAGCAATTCTCCAAAAATGAACAAAGCTGAAGTTGTCATGAAATGCAAAATGACTTTTCATTCCCTCGATTCCAATCGAATTAGACTCGTAATTCGCCAAAAACGAACAAACCCAAAATTATCATGAAATAAATAGCTACTTTTCATTGGCCCGATTCCAATCGATTTAGACTAGTAATTCGTAAAAAATTAACAAACCCGAAGCTATCGTGAAATAAAAAATCACTTTTCATTGGCTCGATTCCAATCGAATTAGACTAGTATTTCGCTAAAAATGAACAAACCCGAAGTTGTTGTGAAACGTAAAACCACTTCTCATTGGTTCGATTCCAATCGAATTAGACTAGCAATTCGCCAAAAATGAACAAACCCGAAGTTATCATGAAATCAAAAGCCACTTTTCATTGGCTGAATTCCAATCAAATTAGACTAGTAATTCGCCAAAATGAACAAACCTGAAGTTATCATGGAATGAAAAACCACTTTTCATTGCCTCGTTTCCAATCGATTTAGGCTAGCAATTCGTTAAAAATGAACAAACTTGAAGTTATCGCGAAATCAAAAACCACTTTCATTAGCTCTATTCCAATCGAATTAGACGAGCAATTCGCCAAAAATGAATAAACCTGAAGTTATCATGAAATGAAAAACCGCTTTTCTTTGGCTCGATTCCAATCAATTTAGACTATCAATTCGCCGAAATGAACAAACCCGTCGTTATCATGAAACGAAAAACCACTTTTCTTTGGCTCGATTTCAATCAAATTAGATAGCAATTCGCCAAAAATGAACAAACCCAAAGTTATCATGAAATCAAAAACCACTTTTCACTTGCTCGATTACAATCGATTTTGACTCGCAATTGGCCAAGAACGAATAAGCCTGAAGTTATCATGAAATGAAAAATCACTTTTCATTGGCTCGATTCCAATCGATTTATACTAGCAACTCGCCAAAAATGAACGAACCCAAAGTTATCATGAGATGAAAAGCCACTTTTCGTAGGCTCGATCCCAATTGATTTAGACTAGCAATTCGCCAAAAACGAACGAACACGAAGCTTTCATGAAATCAAAAACCACTTTTCATTGGCTCAATTCCAATAAAATTAGACTAGCAATTCGCCAAAACGAACAAACCCAAAGTTATCATGGAATGAAAAACCACTTTTCATTTTCTCGATTCCAATCGAATTAGACTACCAATTCGCCAAAACGAACAACCCCGAAGATATCATTTAGTCAAAAGCCACTTTTTGTTGGCTCGATTCCAATCGATTAGACCAGCAATTCGCCAAAAACAAACAAACCCAAAGTTATCATGAAATGAAGAACTACTTTTCTTTAGCTCGATTCCAATCGAATTAGACTACCAATTTGCCAAAAATTAACAAACCCGAAATTATCATGGAATGAAAAACCACTTTTCATTAGCTAGATTCCAATCGAATTAGACTAGCAATTCGCCAAAAATGAACAAACCCGAAGTTATCATGAAATGAAAAACCACTTTTTATTGGCTCGATTCTTATTGAATTAGACCAGCAATTCGCCAATAATGAACAAACCCAAAGTCATCATGAAATCAAAATCTACTTTTCATTAGCTTAATTCCAATCGATTTTGATTAGCAATTCACCAAAAACTAACAAACTCGAAGTTATCATGAAATGAAAAACCACTTTTCTTTTGCTTGATTCCAATCGAATTAGACTAGCAATTCGCCAAAAACGAACAAACCCGAAATTATCATGAAATTAAAAGGGACTTTTCATTAGCTCGATTCCAATCGATTTAGACTAGCAATTCGCCAAAAACCAACAAACCCGAAGTTATCATCAAAATGACAAACCACTTTTCATTGGCTCGATTCCAATTGAATTAGACTAGCAATTCGCCAAAAATGAACAAACCCGAAGTTATCATGAAATCAAAATCTACCTTTTATTAGCTCGATTCCAATCGATTAGACTAGCAATTCGCCAAAATCGAACAAACCCGAAGTTATCATGAAATGAAGAATCACTTGTCTTTAGGACGATTCCAATCGAATTAGACTCGCAATTTCCCAAAAACAAAAAAACCCGAAGTTATCATGAGATGAAAAACCATTTCTCTTTGGCTTGATTCCAATCGAATTAAATTAGCAATTCGCCAAAAATGAACAAACCAAAAGTTATCATCAAATCAAAAGCCACTTTTCATTGGCTCGATTCTAATCGATTTACACTGGCAATCTGCCAAAAATGAACAAATCCGAAGTTATCATGAAATGAAAAACCTCTTTTCTTTGGCTCGATTCCAATGGAATTAGATTGGCAATTCGCCAAAAACGAACAAACCCGAAGTTATCATTAAATTAAAAGCCCCTTTTCATTGGCTCGATTCCTATCGAATTGGAGTAGCAATTTGCCCAAAACGAATAAGCCCGAAGTTATCATGAAATGAAAAACCACTTTTTATTGGCTCGATTCCAATTGAAGTAGACTAGCAGTTCGCCAAAAATGAACAAACCCGAAGTTATCATGAAATGAAAAACCACTTTTAGTTTGCTCAATTCCAATCGAATTAGACTAGCAATTCGCCAAAAATGAACAAACCCAAAGTTATCATGAAATCAAAAGCCAATTTTCATTGGCTCGATTCCAATCGATTTAAACTAGCAATTTGCCAAAAACGAACAAACCCGAAGTTATTATCAAAATGAAAAATCACTTTTCTTTGGCTCGATTCTATTCGAATTAGATTAGCAATTCGCTAAAACGAACAAACCCGAAGTTGTCCTGAAATGAAAAACCACTTTTCTTTGGCACGATTCCAATCGAATTAGACTAGCAATTCATCAAAAATGAACAAACTCGAAGATATCATGAAATCAAAAGCCACTTTTCATTGGCTCGATTCCAATCGATTTAGACTAGTAATTCGCCAAAAATGAACAAACCCGAAGTTATCATGAAATGGAAAACCACTTTTCTTTGGCTTGATTCCAATCGAATTAGACTAGCAATTCGCCAAAAATGAACAAACCCGAAGTTATCATGAAATGGAAAACCACTTTTCTTTGGCTTGATTCCAATCGAATCAGACTAGCAATTCGCCAAAAACAAACAAACCCGAAGTTCTCATGAAATCAAAAGCCACTTTGCAATGGCTAGATTCCAATCGATTTAGACTAGCAATTCGTCGAAAACTAAAAATCCCGAAGTTATCATCAAAATGAAAAGTCACTTTTCATTGGCTGGATTCCAATCGATTTAGACAAGTAATTCGCCAAAAAGGAACAAACCCGAAGTTATCATGAAATGAAAAACTGCTTTTCATTGGCTCGATTACAATTGAATTAGACTAGCAATTTAGCCAAAAATGAACAAACTCAAAGTTATCAAGAAATCAAAAACCACTTTTCATTGGCTCAATTCCAATCAAATTAGACTAGCAATTAGCCAAAAATGAACAGATCCAAAGGTATCATGAAATAAAAAACCACTTTTCATTAGCTGGATTCGAATCGAATTAGACAACCAACTCGCTAAAACGAACAAACCCGAAGATATCATGAAATCAAAAGCCACTTTTCATTAGCTCGATTCCAATCGATTTAAACTAGCAATTCGCCAAAAATGAACAAACCCGAAGTTATCATGAAATGAAAAGCCACTTTTCATTGGCTTGATTCCAATCGAATTGGACTACCAATTCGCCAAAAACGAACAAACCCGAAGTTATGATGAAATGAAAAACCACTTTTCATTGACTCGATTCCAATCGAATTAGACTAGCAATTTGCCAAAAACGACCAAACCCGAAGTTATCATGAAATCAAAATCAACTTTTCATTAGCTCGATTCCAATCGATTTGCACTAGCAATTCGCCAAAAACGAACAAGCCCGAAGTTATCATGAAATGGAAAACCACTTTCCTTTGGTTTGATTACAATAGAATTAGACTAGCAATTTGCCAAAAACAAACAAACCCGAAGTTATCATGAAACCAAAAGCCACTTTTCATTGGCTCGATTCCAATTGATCTAGACTAGCAATTCGCCAAAAATGATTAAACCCGAAGTTATCATGAAATGGAAAACCACTTTTCTTTGGCTTGATCCCAATCGAATCAGATTAGCAATTCGCCAAAAACAAACAAACCCGAAGTTCTCATGAAATCAAAAGCCACTTTGCAATGGCTAGATTCCAATCGATTTAGACTAGCAATTCGTCGAAAACTAAAAATCCCAAAGTTATCATCAAAATGATAAATCACTTTTCATTGGCTGGATTCCAATCAATTTAGACAAGTAATTCGCCAAAAATGAACAAACCCGAAGTTATAATGAAATGAAAAACTACTTTTCATTGGCTCGATTACAATTGAATTAGACTAGCAATTTAGCCAAAAATGAACAAACTCGAAGTTATCAAGAAATCAAAAATCACTTTTCATTGGCTCAATTCCAATCAAATTAGACTAGCAATTAGCCAAAAATGAACAGATCCAAAGTTATCATGAAATAAAAAACCACTTTTCATTAGCTGGATTCGAATTGAATTAGACAACCAAGTCGCTAAAACGAACAAACCCGAAGATATCATGAAATCAAAAGCCACTTTTCATTAGCTCGATTCCAATCGATTTAAACTAGCAATTCGCCAAAAATGAACAAACCCGAAGTTATCATGAAATGAAAAGCCACTTTTCATTGGCTTGATTCCAATCGAATTGGACTACCAATTCGCCAAAAACGAACAAACTCGAAGTTATGATGAAATGAAAAACCACTTTTCATTGACTCGATTCCAATCGAATTAGACTAGCAATTTGCCAAAAACGACCAAAGCCGAAGTTATCATGAAATCAAAATCAACTTTTCATTAGGTCGATTCCAATCGATTTACACTAGCAATTCGCCAAAAACGAACAAGCCCGAAGTTATCATGAAATGGAAAACCACTTTCCTTTGGTTTGATTACAATAGAATTAGACTAGCAATTTTCCAAAAACAAACAAACCCGAAGTTATCATGAAACCAAAAGCAACTTTTCATTGGCTCGATTCCAATCGATCTAGACTAGCAATTCGCCAAAAACCAATAAACCCGAAGTTATCATCAAAATGAAAAACCACTTTTCATTGGCTCGATTCCAATTGAATTAGCCTAGCAATTCGCCAAATATGAACAAACCCGAAGTTATCATGAAATCAAAAGTCACTTTTCGTTGTCTTAATTCCAATCGATTTAGACAAGCAATTCGCCAAAAAGGAACAAACCCAAAGTTATCATGATATGGAAAACCACTTTTCTTTGGCTCGATTCCAATCGAATTAGACTAGCAATTCGCCAAAAATGAACAAACCCGAAGTTATCATGAAATGAAAAATCACTTTTTATTGGCTCGATTCCAATTGAATTAGACTAGCAATTCGCCAAAAACGAACAAACCCGAAGTTATCATCAGAATGAAAAACCACTTTTCATTGGCTCGATTCCAATTGAATTAGCCTAGCAATTCGCCAAATATGAACGAACCCGAAGTTATCATGAAATCAAAAGTCACTTTTCGTTGTCTTAATTCCAATCGATTTAGACAAGCAATTCGCCAAAAAGGAACAAACCCAAAGTTATCATGATATGGAAAACCACTTTTCTTTGGCTCGATTCCAATCGAATTAGACTAGCAATTCGCCAAAAATGAACAAACCCGAAGTTATCATGAAATGAAAAACCACTTTTCTTTTGTTCGATTCCAATCGAATTAGACTAGCAATTCGCCAAAAACGAACAAACCCGAAGTTATCATGAAATAAAAAGCCACTTTTCATTGGCTTGATTCCAATCGATTTGGACTAGCAATTCGCCAAAAACGAACAAACCCGAAGTTATCATCAGAATGAAAAACCACTTTTCATTGGCTCGATTCAGATCGAATTAGACTAGCAATTCGCCAAAAATGAACAAACCCGAAGTTATCGTGAAATTAAAAAACACTTTTCATTGGCTCGTTTCCAATCAAATTAGACTAGTAATTCACGGAAAATTAACAAACCCGATGTTATCGTGAAATCAAAAGCCACATTTCATGGGCTCGATTCCAATCGAAGTAGACTAGCAATTCGCCAAAAATGAACAAACTCGAATTTATCATGAAATCAAAAACCTCTTTTGATTGGGCCGATTCTAATCGAATTAGACTAGCAATTCACCAAAAATGAACAAACCCGAAATTATCATAAAATCAAAAACTACTTTTCATTGGCTCAATTGCAATCGAATTAGACTAGAAATTCACCAAAAATGAACAAACCCGAAGTTATCATGAAATTAAAAACCTCTTTTGATGGGGTCGATTCCAATCTAATTAGTCTAGCAGTTCGCCAAAAATGAACAAACCCGAAATTATCATGAAATCAAAAACCACTTTTCATTTGCTCAATTGCATCGAATTAGACTAGCAATTCACCAAAAATGAACAAACCCGAAGTTGTCATGAAATTAAAAACCACTTTTGATGGGGTCGATTCCAATCTAATTAGACGAGCAATTCGCCAAAAATGAACAACCCGAAGTTATCATGAAATTAAAATCCACTATTCATTGACATGATTTCAATCAAATTAGACTAGCAATTCGCCCAAAATGAACAAACCCGAAGTTATGTGAAATTAAAAACAACTTTTCACTGGCTCGATTCCAATCGAATTAGACTAACAATTCGTCAAAAATGAACAAACCCGAAGTTATCACGAAATCAAAAACCACTTTTCATTAGCTCTATTCCAATCAAATTAGACTGGCAATTCGACAAAAATGAACAAACCCGAAGTTATCATGAAATCAAAGACCAATTTTCACTGGCTCGATTCCAATCGAATTTGACTAGCAATTAGCCAAAAACGAACAAACTCAAAGTTATCATGAAATTAAAAACTACTTTTAATTGGCTCGATTCCAATCGAATTAGACGAGCAATTCGCCAAAAATGAACAACCCCGATGTTATCATGAAATCAAAAGCCACATTTCATTGGTTCGATTCCAATCGAATTAGACTAGCAATTCGCTAAGAATGAACAAACTCGAAGTTATCATGGAATCAAAAACCTCTTTTGATTGGGTCGATTCCAATCGAATTAGACTAGCAATTTGCCAAAAATGAAGAAACCCGAAATTATCATAAAATCAAAAACCACTTTTCATTGGCTCAATTGCAATCAAATTAGACTAGCAATTCACCAAAAATGAACAATTCCGAAGTTATCATGAAATTAAAAATCACTATTCATTGACATGGTTTCAATCGAATTAGACTAGCAATTCACCTAAAATGAACAAACTGCCCAAAATGAACAAGCCCCAAGTTATATGAAATAAAAAATCACTTTTCATTGGCTCGATTCCAATTGAATTAGACTAGCAATTCGTTAAAAATGAACAAACCCGAAGTTATGATCAAATTAAAAACCACTTTTCATTGGCTCGATTCCAATCAAATTAAACTAGAAACTCGCCACAAACGACCAAACCCGAAGTTATCATGAAATCATCAAAAGCCACATTTCGTTGGCTCGATTCCAATCGAATTAGGCTGGCAATTCAACAAAAATGAACCAACCCGAAGTTATAATGAAATCAAAGACCACTTTTCACTGGCTCGATTCCAATCTAATTAGACTAGCAATTCATCAAAAATGAACAAACCCGAAGTTATCATGAAACCAAAAGCCACATTTCATTGGCTCGATTCCAATCGAATTAGACTAACAATTCGTCAAAAATGAACAAACAGGAAGTTATCATGTAATCAAAAACCTATTTTGATTAGCTCGATTCCAATCGAATTAGACTAGCAATTCAACAAAAATGAAAAAACTCGGAGTTATCATGAAATCAAAAACCACTTTGCATTGGCTCGATTCCAATCGAATTAGACTAGCAATTTTCCAGAAATGAAGAAACTCGAAGTTACCATGAAATCAAAAACCTCTTTTGATTGGCTCGAATCCACTCGAATTAGACTAGCAATTCATCAAAAATGAACAAACCTGAAGTTATCGTGAAATCTTCAAAAGCCACTTTTCATTGGCTAGATTCCAATCGAATTGGAGTAGCAATTCGTCAAGATAAACGAACCCGAAGTTAACGTGAAATCAAAAACAACTTTTCATTGGCTCGATTCCTATCGAATTAGACAAGCAATTCATCAAAAATGAACAAACCAAAAGTTATCATGAAATCAAAAACCCCTTTTCATTGGCTCGATTCCAATCGAATTAGACTAGCAATTCGACAAAAATGAACAAACCTAAAGTTATAATTAAATCAAAAACCACTTTTCATTAGCACGATTCCAATCGAATTAGACTAGCAATTCACAAAAAAATGAACAAACTCGAAGTTTTCATGAAATCAAAACACACTTTTGATTGGCTCGATCCCAATCGAATTACACTAGCAATTCACCAAAAATGAACATACCCGAAGCTATCATGAAATCAAAAACAACTTTCCATTGGCTTGATTCCAATCAAATTAGACTAGCAATCCGCCAAAAACAAACAAACCCGAAGTCTCATGAAATTAAAAACAACTATTCATTGGCTCGATTCCAAACGAATTAGACTAGCGATCCGCCAAAAATGAACAAACCCGAAGTCATCATGAAATCAAAAACCACTTTTCACTGGCTCGATTCCAATCGAATCAAACTAGCAATTCGAAAAAACGAACAAACCCGAAGTTATCTTGTAATCAAAAACCACTTTTCGTTGGCTCGATTCCAATCGAATTAGACTATTTATTCGCCAAAAATGAACAAACCCGAAGTTATCATGAAATTTAAAATCACTTTTAATTGGCTCGATTTCAATCGAATTAGACGAGCAATCCGGCAAAAGAGAGCAAACCCGATGTTATCATGAAATCAAAAGCCACATTTCATTGACTCGATTCCAATCGAATTAGACTATCAATTTGCCAAAAATGAACAAACCCAAAGTTATCATAAAATTAAAAACCACTTTTAAATGGCTCCATTCCAAACGAATTAGACGAGCAGTTCGCCAAAAATGAACAAACCCGAAGTTATCATGAAATCAAAAACCACTTTCTATTAGCTTGATTCCAATCAAATTAGACTAGCAATTCGCCAAAAACGATCAAACTCGAAGTTGTCGTGAAATCAAAAACCACTTTTCATTGGCACTATTCCAATCGATTTAGACTAGCAACTCGCCAAAAATGAACAAATCCAAAGTTATCGTGAAATCAAAAACCACCTTTCATTTGCTCGATTCCAATCGAATTAGATTAGTAATTCACCAAAAATGAAAAAACTCGAATTTATCGTGAAATCAAAATCCACTTTTACTTGGCTTAGTTCCAATTGATTTAGACTAGGAGTTCGCCAAAAACGAACAAACCCGAAGTTATCTTGAAATGAAAAACCAATTTTCATTGGCTCGATTCCAATCGAATTAGACTAGCAATTTGCCAAAAATGAACAAACCCGAAGTTATCATGAAATCAAAAGCCACATTTCATTGACTCGATTCCAATCGAATTAGACTAGCAATTTGCCAAAAATGAACAAACCCGAAGTTATCATGAAATCAAAAACCACTTTTCATTGGTTCGGTTCCAATCGATTTAGACTAGCAGTTCGCCAAAAACGAAAAAACCCAAACTTCTCTTGAAATGAAAAGTGACTTTTCATTGGCTCGATTCCAATCAAATTAGACGAGCAATTCACCAAAACGAACAAACCCGAACTTATCATGAAATGAAAAACTACTTTTCATTGGCTCGATTCCAATCAAACTAGAAGAGCAATTCGCCAAAGAGAACAAAGCCGAAGTTATCATGAAATCAAAAACCAATTTTCATTGGCTCGATTCCAATCAAATTGGACGAGCAATTCGCCAAAACGAACAAACCCGAAGTTATCATGAAATGAAAAACAACTTTTCATTGGCTCGATTCCAATCCGATTAAACCAGCAACTCGCCAAAAATGGACAAACCCAAAGTTACCATGAAATCAAAAATCACTTTTCATTGGCTCGATTCCAATCGAATTAGACCAGTAATTTGCCAAAAATGAAAAAACCCAAAGTTATCAAGAAATCAAAAGCCACTTTTCTTTGGCTCGATTCCAATCGATTTAGGCTAGCAACTCACCAAAAATGAACAAACCCGAAGTTATAATGAAATGAAAAACCACTTTTCATTGGCTCGATTCCAATCGAACAAGACGAGCAATTTGCCAAAAGGAACAAACCCGAAGTTATCATGAAATCGAAAGCCACTTTTCATTGGCTCGATTCCAAAAGAAATCGGCTAGCAATTCGCCAAAAATGAACAAACCCGAAGTTATCATGAAATGAAAAACCACTTTTAATTGGCTCGGTTCCAATCGAATTAGACTAGCAATTCGCCAAAAATGAACAAACCTGAAGTTATCATGAAACCAAAAACCACTTTTCATTGCTCAATTAAAATCGAACCAGACGAGCAATTCGCCAAAATGAACAAATCCGAAATTATCATGAAATCAAAAGCCACGTTTCATTGGCTCGATCCCAAAAGATTTACACTAGCTATTTGCCAAAAATGGATAAAATCGAAGTTATCATCAAATGAAAAACCACTTTTCATTGGCTCGATTCCAATCGAATTAGACTAGTAATTCGCCAAAAACGAACATACCGAAACTTATCGTAAAATCAAAAACCACTTTTCATTGGCTCGATTCCATTCGATTTAGACTAGCAGTTCGCCAGAAATGAAAAAACCAAAGTTGTCCTGAAATGAAAGTGACTTTTCATTGGCTCGAGTCCTATCAAATTAGACAAGCAATTCGCCAAAATGAACAAAGCCGAAGTTATCATGAAATGAAAAACACCTTTTCAGTGGCTCGATTCCAATCGAATTAGACTAGTAATTCGCCAAAAATGAACAATAACGAAGTTAACAAGAAATCAAAAACTACTTTTCGTTGGCTCGATTCCAATCGAACTAGACGAGCAATTCGCCAAAATGAACAAATTCGAAATTATCATGAAATCAAAAGTCACGTTTCATTGGCTCGATCCCAAAAGATTTAGACTAGCAATTTGCCAAAAATGGACAAAATCGAATTTAGTCAAATGAAAAACCACTTTTCATTGGCTCGATTCCAATCGAATTAGACTAGTAATTCGCCAAAAACGAACATACCCGAACTTATCGTGAAATCAAAAACCACTTTTCATTGGCTCGATTCCATTCGATTTAGACTAGCAGTTCGCCAGAAATGAACAAACCCGAAGTTATCCTGAAATGAACAATAACGAAGTTAACAAGATATCAAAAACTACTTTTCATTGGCTCGATTCCAGTCGAACTAGACGAGTAATTCGCCAAAATGAACAAACCCGAAGTTATCATGAAATCAAAAGCCACTTTTCATTGGCTCGATTCCAATCGATTTAGACTAGCAATTCGCCAAAAATGATCAAACCCGAAGTTATCTTGAAATGAAAAACAACTTTTCATTGGCTCGATTCCAATCGAATTAATCTAGTAATGGCAAAAAATGAATAAACTTGAAGTTATCGTGAAATCAAAAACCACTTTTCATTGGCCCAATTCCTATCGATTTAGACTAGCAGTTCGCCAGAAATGAACAAACCTAAAGTTATCTTGAAATGAAAGTTACTTTTCATTGGCTCGAGTCCTATCGAATTAGACGAGCAATTCACCAAAACGAACAAACCCAAAGTTATCATGAAATGAAAAACCACTTTTCATTGGCTCTATTCCAATCGAACTAGACGAGCAATTTGCCAAAAAGAACAAACGTGAAGTTGTCATGAAATCAAAAATCACTTTTCATTGGCTCGACTCCAATCGAATTAGACGAGCAATTCGCCAAAACGAACAAACCCGAAGTTATCATGAAATAAAAAACAACTTTTCATTGGCTCGATTCCAATCGATTTAAACCAGCAACTCGCCAAAAATGAACAAACCTAAAGTTACCATGAAATGAAAAAATGAAAAACCACTTTTCATTGGCTCGATTCCAATCGAACAAGATGAGCAATTTACCAAAAGAAACAAACCCGAAGTTATCATGAAATGAAAAACAACTTTTCATTGGCTCGATTCCAATCGAATCAAACTAGCAATTCGCCAAAAATGAGCAAACCCGAAGTTATCATGAAATGAAAAACCACTTTTCATTGGCTCGATTCCAACCGAACAAGACGAGGAATTTAACAAAAGGAACAAACCTGAAGTTATCATGAAATCAAAAGCCACTCTTCATTAGCTCGATTCCAAAAGATTTAGACTAGCGATTCACCAAAAATAAACAAACCCGAAGTCACAATGAAATGAAAAATCACTTTTCATTGGCTCGATTCCAATCGAATTAGACTTGCAATTCGCAAAAAATGAACAAACCCGGAGTTATCATGAAATCAAAAACAACTTTTCATTGCTCAATTCCAATCGAACTAGACGAGCAATTCGCCAAAATGAACAAAGCCGAACTTATCATGAAATCAAAAGCCACGTTTCATTGGGTCGATCCCAAAAGATTTAGACTAGCGATTTGCCAAAAATAAACAAAACCGAATTTATCATCAAATGAAAAACCACTTTTCATTGGATCGATTCCAATCGAATTAGACTAGTAATTCGCCCAAAACGAACGTACCTGAACTTATGGTGAAATCAAAAACCATTTTCATTGGCTCAATTCCAATCGATTTAGACTAGCAGTTCGCCAAAAATGAACAAACCCAAAGTTATCTTGAAATGAAAGTGACTTTTCATCGGTTCGATTCCTATCGAATTAGACGAGCAATTCGCCAAAACGAACAAACTCGAAGTTATCATGAAATGAAAAACACCTTTTCAGTGGCTCAATTCCAATCAAATTAGACTAGCAATTCGCCAGAAATGAACAAACCCGAAATTAACAAGAAATCAAAAACTACTTTTCCTTAGCTCGATTCCAATCGAATTAGTCGAGCGATTCCCCAAAATGAACAAACCCGAAGTTATCAAGATATGAAAAACCCCTTTCCATTGGCTCGATTCCAATCGAACTAGAAGACCAAAATAAACAAACCGAAAGTTATCATGAAATGAAAAACCACTTTTCATTGGCTCGATTCCAACTGAACTAGACAAGCAATTCGCCAAAATGAACAAAATCGAAGTTATCATGAAATCAAAAGCCAATTTTCATTGGCTCAATTCCAATCGATTTAGATTAGTAATTCGCCAAAAATGAACAAACCCGAAGTTATATTGAAATGAAAAAGCACTTTTCATTGGCTCGATTCCAATCGAATTAGACAAGTATTTCGCCAAAAATGAACAAACCTGAAGTTGACATGAAATCAAAAACCACTTTTCATTGGCTCGATTCCTATCGAATTAGACGAGCAATTCCCCAAAACAAACAAAGTAAAAGTTATCATGAAATGAAAAATCACTTTTCATTGGCTTGATTCAAATCGAACTAGACGAGCAATTAGCCAAAACGAAAAAACCCAATGTTACCATGAAATCAAAAGCCACTTTTCATTGGCTCGATTCCAATCGATTTAGACTAGCAATTAGCCAAAAACGAACAAACTCGATGTTATCATGAAATCAAAAACTACTTTTGATTTGCTCGATTCCAATCGAATTAGACTAGCAATTTGCCAAAAATGAATAAACCCGAAGTTATCATGAAATCAAAAATAACTTTTCATTGGCTCGATTCCATTCAAATTAGACCAGCAATTCGCCAAAAACCAACAAATCCATAGTTATCATGAAAGCAAAAACTACTTTTCATTAGCTTGGTTCCAATCAAATTAGAATAGCGATTTGCCAAAATGAACAAACCTGAAGTTATCATAAAATCAAAAGCCACTTTTCATTGGCTCGATACCAATCGATTTAGACCAGCAATTCCCTAAAAAGAGCAAACCTGAAGATATCATAAAACG
The DNA here is from genome assembly GCF_002742605.1 of Olea europaea var. sylvestris. Taxonomy (NCBI): domain Eukaryota; kingdom Viridiplantae; phylum Streptophyta; class Magnoliopsida; order Lamiales; family Oleaceae; genus Olea; species Olea europaea. The sequence goes on from NW_019227947.1 coordinate 79,215, forward strand.
AAAAACCACTTTTCCTTGGCTCGATTCCTATCGATTTCGACTAGCAGCTCGCCAAAATGAACAAACTCGAACTTATCAAGAAATGAAAAACCCCTTTCCATTGGCTAGATTCCAATCGAATTAGACGAGCAATTCGCTAAAATGAACAAACCCGAAGTAATCATGAAATCAAAAGCCACATTTCATTGGCTCGATTCCAATCGATATAGACTAGCAATTCGCCATAAATGATCAAATCCGAAGTTATCTTGAAATGAAAAACCACTTTTCATTGGTTCAATTCCATTCGATTTAGACTAGCAGTTCGCCAAAAACGAACAAACCCAATGTTATCTTGAAATGAAAAGTGACTTTTCATTAGCGCGATTCCTATCGAATTAGACGAGCAATTCACCAAAACGAACAAACCCGAAGTTATCATGAAATGAAAACCCACTTTTCATTGGCTCGATTCCAATCGAACTAGACGAGCAATTCGCCAAAAAGAACAAACTCGAAGTCATCATGAAATGAAAAACCACTTTTCATTGGCTCGATTCCAATCGAATTAGACTAGCAATTCGCCAAAAACGAATAAACCCGAAGTTATCATGAAATCAAAAATAATTTTTCATTGGCTCGATTCCATTCATATTAGACCAGCAATTCGCCAAAAACAAACAAACCCAAAGTTATCATGAAATCAAAAACTACTTTTCATTAGCTCGATTCCAATCAAATTAGAATAGCAATTCGCCAAAACGAACAAACCTGAAGTTATCAAGAAATCAAAAGCCACTTTTCATTGGCTCGACTCCAATCGATTTAGACTAGTAACTCGTTAAAAATGAACAAACCCGAAGTTATCATGAAATGAAAAACCACTTTTCATTGGCTCGATTCCAATCGAAAAAGATGAGCAATTTGCCCAAAGGAACAAACCCAAAGTTATCATGAAATCAAAAGCCACTTTTCATTGGCTCGATTCAAAAAGATTTAGACTAGCAAATCGTCAAAAACGAACAAACCCAATGTTATCTTGAAATGAAAAGTGACTTTTCATTTGCTCGATTCCTATCGAATTAGACGAGCAATTCACCAAAACGAACAAACCTGAAGTTGTCATGAAATGAAAAACCACTTTTCAGTAGCTCGATTCCAATCGAACTACACGAGCAATTCGCCAAAAAGAACAAATCCGAAGTTATCATGAAATCAAAAACTACTTTTCATTGGCTGGATTCCAATCGAATTTGACGAGCAATTCACAAAAACGAACAAACCCGAAGTTATCATGAAATCAAAAACAACTTTTGTTTGGCTCGATTCCAATCGAATTAAACCAGCAACTCGCCAAAAACAAACAAACCCAAAGTTACCATGAAATCAAAAACCACTTTTCATTGGCTCGATTCCAATCGAATTAGACCAGCAATTTGCCAAAAATGAACAAATCCAAAGTTATCAAGAAATCAAATGCCACTTTTCATTGGCTCGATTCCAATAGATTTAGACGAGCAACTCGCCAAAAATGAAAAACCCGAAGTTTTCATGAAACGAAAAACCACTTTTCATTGGCTCGGTTCCAATCGAACAAGACGAGCAATATGCCAAGAGGAACAATCCCGAAGTTATCATGAAATCAAAAGCCACTTTTCATTGGCTAGATTCCAAAAGATTTAGCTAGCAATTCACCAAAAATGAACAAACCCGAAGTTATCATGAAATGAAAAACCACTTTTCATTGGCTAGATTCTAATCGAATTAGACTAGCAATTCACCAAAAACGAACAAACCCGAAGTTATCATGAAATCAAAAACCACTTTTCAGTGCCCAATTCCAATCGAACTAGACGAGCAATTCGCCAAAGTGAACAAAGTCGAAGTTAACATGAAATCAAAAGCCACGTTTCCTTGGCTCGATCCCATAAGATTTAGACTAGCAATTTGCCAAAAATGAACAAAATCAAAGTTTTCATCAAATGAAAAACCACTTTTCATTGGCTCGATTCCAATCGAATTAGACTAGTAATTCGCCAAAAACGAACATATCCGAACTTATCGTGAAATCAAAAATCACTTTTCATTGGCTCGATTCCAATGGATTTAGACTAGCAGTCAGCTAAAAATGAACAAACCCAAAGTTATCTTGAAATGAAAGTGACTTTTCATTGGCTCGAGTCCTATCGAATTAGACGAGCAATTCGCCAAAACGAACAAACCCGAATTTATCATGAAGTGAAAAACACCTTTTCAGTGGCTCGATTCCAATCGACTTAGACTAGAAATTCGCCAGTAACGAACAAACTCGAAGTTAACAAAAAATCAAAAACTACTTTTCCTTGGCTCGATTCCAATCGAATTAGACGAGCAATTCCCAAAATGAACAAACCCGAAGTTATCAAGATATTGAAAACCCCTTTCCATTGGCTTGGTTCCAATCGAAATACACGAGCAATTCGCCAAAATCAACAAACCTGAAGTTATCATGAAATGAAAAACCACTTTTCATTGGCTCGATTCCAACCAAACTAGACAAGCAATTCGCAAAAATGAACAAAATCGAAGTTATCATGAAATCAAAAGCCACATTTCATTAGCTCGATTCCAATCGATTCAGACTAGCATTTCGCCAAAAATGAACAAACCCGAAGTTATCTTGAAATGAAAAATGACTTTTCATTGGCTCTATTCCAATCGAATTAGATTAGTAATTTTCCAAAAAGGAACAAACCCGAAGTTATCGTGAAATCAAAAACCACTTTTCATTGGCCCGACTCCAATTGATTTAGACAAGCAGTTCGCCAAAAACGAACAAGCACAAAGTTATCTTGAAATGCAAAGTGACTTTTCATTGGCTCGATTCCAATCGAATTAGGCTAGCAATTCGCAAAAAATGAACAAACCCGAAGTTATCATGAAATGAAAAACCACTTTTCATTGGCTCGATTCCAATTGAATTAGACTAGCAATTCGCCAAACACGAACAAACCCGAAGTTATCGTGAAATCAAAAACCACTTTTCATTGCTCAATTCAAATCGAACAAGACGAGCAATTCGCCAAAATGAACAAAACCGAAGTTATCATGAAATGAAAAGCCACGTTTCATTGACTCGATCCCAAAAGATTTAGACTAGCAATTTGCCAAAAATGAACAAAACTGAAGTTATCATCAAATGAAAAACCACTTTTTATTGGCTCGATTCCAATCGAATTAGACAAGTAATTCGCCAAAAAAAATAGACACAAAGTTATCTTGAAATGAAAAGTGACTTTTCATTGGCTCGATTCCAATCGAATTAGACTAGCAATTCGCCAAAAACGAACAATCCCAAAGTTATCATGAAATCAAAAACCACTTTTCATTGCTTAATTCCAATAGAACTAGATGAGCAATTAGCCAAAATGAACAAATCCGAAGTAATCATGAAATCAAAAGCCACTTTTCATTGGCTCGATTCCAATCGATTTAGACTAGCAATTCGCCAAAAATGATCAAACCCGAAGTTATCTTGAAATGAAGAACCACTTTTCATTGGCTCGATTCCAATCGAATTATACTTGTAATTTGCCAAAAAAGAACAAACCCGAAGTTATCATGAAATCAAAAACCCCTTTTCACTGGCCCGACTCCAATCGATTTAGACTAGCAGTTCGCCAAAAACGAACAAACCCAAAGTTATCTTGAAATGAAAAGTGACTTTTCATTGGTTCGATTCTTATCGAATTAGACGAGCAATTCACCAAAATGAACAAACCCAAAGTTATCATGAAATGAAAAACCACTTTTCACTGGCCGATTCCAATCGAACTATACGAGCCATTCGCCAAAAGAACAAACCCGAAGTTATCATGAAATCAAAAATCACTTTTCATTGGCTGGATTCCAATCGAATTGGACGACCAATTCACCAAAATGAACAAACCCGAAGTTATCATGAAATCAAAAATAACTTTTCATTGGCTCGATTCCAATCGAATTAAAACAGCAACTCGCCAAAAATGAACAAACCTAAAGTTACCATGAAATCAAAAACCACTTTTCATTGGCTCGAATCCAATTGAATTAGACCAGCAATTCGCCAAAAACGAACAAAGCCAAAGTTATCAAGAAATCAAAAGCCACTTTTCATTGGCTCGATTCCAATCGATTTAGACTAGCAACTCGCCAAAAATGAACAAACCTGAAGTTATCATGAAGTGAAAAATCACTTTTCATTGGCTCGATTCCAATCGAACAAGACGAGCAATTTGCCTAAAGGAACAATCCCGAACTTATCATGAAATCAAAAGCCACTTTTCATTGGCTCGATTCCAAAAGATTTAGCTAGCAATTCGCCAAAAATGAACAAACCCGAAGTTATCATGAAATCAAAATCCACTTTTCATTGGCTCGATTCCAATCGAATTAGACCAACAATTCGCCAAAAATGAACAAACCCGAAGTTATCATGAAATTAAAAACCACTTTTCATTGCTCAATTCCAATCGAACTAGACGAGCAATTCGCCAAAATGAAAAAAGCCGAAGTTATCATGAAATCAAAAGCCACGTTTCATTGGCTCGATCCCAAAAGATTTAGACTAGCAATTTGCCAAAAATAAACAAAATCGAAGTTATCATCAAATGAAAAACCACTTTTCATTGGCTCGATTCCAATCGAATTAGACTAGTAATTCGCCAAAAATGAACATACCCGAACTTATTGTGAAATCAAAAATCGCTTTTCATTGACTCAATTCCATTCGATTTAGATTAGCAGTTCGCCAAAAATGAACAAACCCAAAGTTATCTTGAAATGAAAGTGACTTTTCATTGGCTCGAGTCCTATCGAATTAGACGAGCAATTCGCCAAAACGAACAAACCCAAAGTTATCATGAAATGAAAAACACCTTTTCAGTGGCTCGATTCCAATCGAATTAGACTAGCAATTCGCCAGAAACGAACAAACCCGAAGTTAATAAAAAATCAAAAACTACTTTTCCTTGGCTCGATTCCAATCGAATTAGACGAGCAATTCCCCAAAATGAACAAACCCGAAGTTATCAAGGTATGAAAAACCCCTTTCCATTGGCTCGATTCCAATCGAACTACACGAGCAATTCGCCAAAATCAACAAACCCGAAGTCATCATGAAATGAAAAACCCCTTTTCGTTGGCCCGATTCAAACCGAACTAGACAAGCAATTCCCAAAAATGAACAAAATCGAAGTTATCATGAAATTAAAAGCCACTTTTCATTGGCTCGATTCCAATCAATTTAGACTAGCAATTCGCCGAAAATGAACAAATCCGAAGTTATCTTGAAATGAAAAACCAATTTTCATTGGCTCGATTCCAATCGAATTAGACTAGTAATTTGCCCAAACGAAAGAAGCCCGAAGTTATCGTGAAATCAAAAACCACTTTTCATTGGCCCGACTCCAATCGATTTAGACTAGCAGTTTGCCAAAAATGAATAAACCCAAAGTTATCTTGAAATGAAAAGTGACTTTTCTTTGGCCCGATTCTTGTCGAATTAGACGAGCAATTCACCAAAATGGACAAACCCGAAGTTATCATGAAATGAAAGACCACTTTTCACTAGCTTGATTCCAATCGAGCTAGACGAGCAATTCGCCAAAAAAAAAAACCCGAAGTTATCATGAAATCAAAAACAACTTTTCATTGGCCGCATTTTAATCGAATTGGATGAGCAATTCGCCAAAATGAACAAACCCGAAGTTATCATGAAATCAAAAACAACTTTTCATTGGCTCGATTCCAATCGAATTAAACTAGCAACTCGCCAAAAATGAACAAATACAAAGTTAACATGTAATCAAAAACCACTTTTCATTGGCTCGATTCCAATCGAATTAGACCAGCAATTCGTCAAAAACGAACAAAGCCAAAGTTATTAAGAAATCAAAAGCTACTTTTCATTTGCTCGATTCCAATCGATTTCGACTAGCAACTCGCCAAAATGAACAAATTCGAAGTTATCATGAACTCAAAGGCCACTTTTCATTGGCTTGATTCCAATCGATTTAGACTAGCAATTCGCCAGAAATGATCAAACGCGAAGTTATCTTGAAATGAAAAACCACTTTTCGTTGGCTCGATTCCAATTGAATTAGACTAGTAATTTGCTAAAAACGAACAAACCCGAAGTTATCGTGAAATCAAAAAGCACTTTTCATTGGCTCGATTCCAATCGATTCAGACTAGCAGTTTGCCAAAAACGAACAAACCTAAAGTTATCTTGAAATGAAAAGTGACTTTTCATTGGCTCGATTCCTATCGAATTAGATGAGCAATTCACTAAAACGAACAAACCCGAAGTTATCATGAAATGAAAAACCACTTTTCATTCACGAGATTCCAATCGAACTAGACGAGCAATTCGCCAAAATGAACAAACCCGAAGTTATCATGAAATCAAAAACCACTTTTCAGTGGCTCGATTCCAATAGAATTGGACGAGCAATTCGCCAAAACGAACAAACCTGAAGTTATCATCAAATCAAAAAGCACTTTTCATTGGCTCGATTCCAATTGAATTAGACTAGCAATTACCTAAAAACGAATAAACCCGAAGTTATCATGAAATCAAAAATAACTTTTCATTGGCTCGATTCCATTCAAATTAGACCAGCAATTTGCCAAAAACAAACAAACCCAAAGTTATCATGAAATAAAAAACCACTTTTCATTAGCTCGATTCCAATCAAATTAGAATAGTAATTCGCCAAAACAAACAAACCTGAAGTTATGATGAAATCAAAAAGCCACTATTCGTTGTTTCGATTCCAATCGATTTAGACTAGCAATTTGCCAAAAACGAACAAACCCGAACTTATCGTGAAATCAAAAACCACTTTTCATTGGGTCGATTCTAATAGATTTAGACTAGCAGTTCGCTAAAAATGAACAAACCCGAAGTTATCTTGAAATGAAAAACCACATTTCATTGGCTCGAATCCTATAGAATTATACGAGCAATTCGCCAAAATCAACAAACCCGAAATTATCATGAAAGGAAAAACCACTTTTCATTGGCTCGATTCCAATCAAACTAGACGAGCAATTCACCAAAATGAACAAACCCGAAGTTATCATGAAATCAAAAGCCACTTTTCATTGGCTCGATTCCAATCGATTTAGTCTAGCAATTCACCAGAAATGATCAAACCCGAAGTTATCTTGAAATCAAAAACCACTTTTCATTGGCTCGATTCCAATTGAATTAGACTAGTAATTTGCCAAAAATGAACAAACCCGAAGTTATAGTGAAATCAAAAAGCACTTTTCATTGGCTCGATTCCAATCGATTTAGACGAGCAGTTTACCAAAAGCGAACAAACCCAAAGTTATCTTGAAATGAAAAGTGACTTTTCATTTGCTCGATTCCTATTGAAGTAGTCGAGCAATTCACCAAAAGGAACAAAGCCGAAGTTATCATGAAATGAAAAACCACTTTTCATTGACTCGATTCCAATCGAACTAGACGAGCAATTCGCCAAAAAGAACAAACCGAAAGTTATCATGAAATCAAAAGCCACTTTTCATTGGCTCGATTCCAATCGATTTAGACTAGCAATTCGCCAGAAATGATCAAACCTGAAGTTATCTTGAAAGGAAAAACCACTTTTCATTGGCTCGATTCCAATTGAACTAGACGAGAAATTTCCCCAAAACGAACAAACTCGAAGCTACCCTGAAATCAAAAACCACTTTTCATTGGCTCGATTCCAATGGATTTAGACTAGCAGTTCGCCAAAAACGAACAAACCCAAAGTTATCTTGAAATGAAATGTGACTTTTCATTGGCTCGATTCATATCGAATTAGGCGAGCAATTCGCCAAAATGAACAAACCCGAAGTTATCATGAAATGAAAAACCACTTTTCATTGACTCGATTCCAATCGAACTAGACGAGCAATTCGCCAAAAAGAACAAACCCGAAGTTATCATGAAATCAAAAACCACTTTTCATTGGCTCGATTCCAATCGAATCGGAAGAGCAATTCGCCAAAAGGAACAAACCAGAAGTTATCATGAAATCAAAACCAACTTCTCATTGGATTGATTCCAATCGAATTAAACCAGCAACTCGCAAAAATGGACAAACCCAAACTTACCACGAAATCAAATACCACTTTTCATTGGCTCGATTCCAATCGAATTAGACCAGCAATTCACCAAAAATGAACAAACCCAAAGTTATCACGAAATCAAAAGCCAATTTCCATTGGCTCGATTCCAATCGATTTAGACTAGCAACTCGCCAAAAATGAACATACCCGAAGTTATCATGAAATGAAAAACCACTTTTCATTGGCTTGATTCCAACTGAATTAGACTTGTGATTTGCCAAAAATGAACAAACCCGAACTTATCGTGAAATCAAAAATCACTTTTCATTGGCTCGATTCCAATTGATTTAAACTAGCAGTTCGCTAAAAGGGAACAAACCCGAAGTTATCTTGAAATGAAAAACCACATTTCATTGGCTCGATTCCTATCGAATTAGACGAGCAATTCGCCAAAACGAACAAACCCAAAGTTATCATGAAATGAAAAACCACTTTTCATTGGCTCGATTCCAATCGAACTAGACGAGCAATTCGCCATAATGAATAAACCCGAAGTTATCATAAAATCAAAAGCCACTTTTCATTGGCTCTATTACAATCGATTTAGACTAGCAATTCGCCAGAAATGATCAAACCCGAAGTTATCTTGAAATGAAAAACCACTTTTAATTGGCTCGATTCCAATTGAATTAGACTAGTATTTTGCCAAAACGAACAAACCCGAAGTTAGCGTGAAATCAAAAACCACCTTTCATTGGCTCGATTCCAATCGATTTAGACTAGTAGTTCACCAAAAACGAACAAACCCAAAGTTATCTTGAAATGAAAATACGACTTTTCATTGGCTCGATTCCTATCGAATTAGGCGAGCAATTCACCAAAACGAACAAACCCGAAGTTATCATGAAATGAAATACCACTTTTCATTGGCTCGATTCCAATCGAACTAGACGAGCAATTCGCCAAAATGAACAAACCCGAAGTTATCATGAAATCAAAAACCACTTTTCATTGGCTCGATTCCAATTGAATCGGAAGAGCAATTCGCCAGAAGGAACAAACCAGAAGTTATCATGAAATCAAAAAAAACTTCTCATTGGATCGATTCCAATCGAATTAAACCAGCAACTCGCAAAAATGGACAAACCCAAACTTACCACGAAATCAAATACCCCTTTTCATTGGCTCGATTCCAATCGAATTAGATCAGTAATTCACCAAAAATGAACAAACCCAAAGTTATCAAGAAATCAAAAGCCAATTTTCATTGGCTCGATTCCAATCGATTTAGACTAGCAACTCGCAAAAAATGAACATACCCGAAGTTATCATGAAATGAAAAACCACTTTTCATTGGCTTGATTCCAACTGAATTAGACTTGTAATTTGCCAAAAATGAACAAACCCGAACTTATCGTGAAATCAAAAATCACTTTTCATTGGCTCGATTCCAATTGATTTAAACTAGGAGTTCGCTAAAAGGGAACAAACCCGAAGTTATCTTGAAATGAAAAACCACATTTCATTGGCTCGATTCCTATCGAATTAGACGAGCAATTCGCCAAAACGAACAAACCCGAAGTTATCATGGAATGAAAAACCACTTTTCATTGGCTCGATTCCAATCGAACTAGACGAGCAATTCGCCATAATGAATAAACTCGAAGTTATCACGAAATCAAAAGCCACTTTTCGTTGGCTCGATTCCGATCTATTAGACTAGCAACTTGCCAAAAATGAACAAACCCGAAGTTATCATGAAATGAAAAACTACTTTTCATTGGCTCGATTACAATCGAATTAGACTGGTAATTTGCCAAAACGAACAAACCCGAAGTTAACTTGAAATTAAAAACCACCTTTCATTGGCTCGATTCCAATCGATTTAGACTAGTAGTTCGCCAAAAATGAACAAACCCAAATTTATATTGAAATGAAAATTGACTTTTCATTGGCTCGATTCCTATCGAATTAGGCGAGCAATTCACCAAAATGAACAAACCCGAAGTTATCATGAAATGAAAAACCACTTTTCATTGGCTCGATTCCAATCGAACTAGACGAGCAATTCGCCAAAATGAACAAACCCGAAGTTATCATGAAATCAAAAGCCACTTTTCGTTGGCTCGATTCCGATCAATTTAGACTAGCAACTTGCCAAAAATGAACAAACCCGAAGTCATCGTGAAATGAAAAATCACTTTTCATTAGCTCGATTCAAATCGAACTAGATGAGCAATTCGCGAAAATGAACAAACCCGATGTTACCATGAAATCAAAAGCCACTTTTCGTTGGCTCGATTTCGATCGATTTAGACTAGCAACTTGCCAAAAATGAACAAACCCGAAGTTATCGTGAAATGAAAAACCACTTTTCATTGCCTCGATTCCAATCGAACTAGACGAGCAATTCGCCAAAATGAACAAAACCGAAGTTATCATGAAATCAAAAGCCACTTTTCGTTAGCTCGATTCCGATCGATTTAGACTAGCAACTTACCAAAAATGAACAAACCCGAAGTTATCATGAAATGAAAAACCACTTTTCATTGGCTCGATTACAATCGAACTAGACAAGCAATTCGCCAAAATGAATAAACCCGAAGTTATCATGAAATCAAAAGCCACTTTTCATTGGCTCAATTCCAATCGATTTAGACGAGCAATTCGCCAAATCGAATAAACCCAAAGTTATCATGAAATGAAAAACTACTTTTCATTAGCTCGATTCCAATCGAACTAGACGAGCAATTCGCCATAATGAATAAATCCGAAGTTATCATGAAATCAAAATCGATTTAGACTAGCAATTCGCCAGAAATGATCAAACCCGAAGTTATCTTGAAATGAAAAACCACTTTTCATTGGCTCGATTCCAATTGAATTAGACTAGTAATTTGCCAAAACGAACAAACCCGAAGTTAGCGTGAAATCAAAAACCACCTTTCATTGGCTCGATTCCAATCGATTTAGACTAGTAGTTCTCCAAAAATGAACAAACCCAAATTTATCTTGTAATAAAAATTGACTTTTCATTGGCTCGATTCCTATCGAATTAGGCGAGCAATTCACCAAAACAAACAAACCCGAAGTTATCATGAAATGAAAAACCACTTTTCATTGGCTCGATTCCAATCGAACTAGACGAACAATTCGCCAAAATGAACAAACCCGAAGTTATCATGAAATCAAAAGCCACTTTTCGTTGGCTCGATTTCGATCGATTTAGACTTGCAACTTGCCAAAAATGAACAAACCCGAAGTTATCGTGAAATGAGAAACCACTTTTCATTGGCTCGATTCCAATCGAACTAGACGAGCAATTCGCCAAAATGAACAAACCCGAAGTTATCATGGAATCAAAAGCCACTTTTCATTGGCTCAATTCCATTCGATTTAGACGAGCAATTCGCCAAAATGAAAATACCCAAAGTTAACATGAAATGAAAAACTACTTTTCATTAGCTCGATTCCAGTCGAACTAGACGAGCAATTCGCCAAAATGAACAAACCCGAAGTTATCATGAAATCAAAAGCCACTTTTCATTGGGTCGATTCCAATCGATTTAGAGTAGCAATTCGCCAGAAATGGTCAAACCCGAAGTTATCTTGAAATGATGAACCACTTTTCATTGGCTCGATTCCAATTGAATTAGACTAGTAATTTGCCAAAACGAACAAACCCGAAGTTAGCGTGAAATCAAAAACCACCATTCATTGGCTCGATTCCAATCGATTTAGACTAGTAGTTCGCCAAAAATGAACAAACCCAAATTTATCTTGAAATGAAAATTGACTTTTCATTGGCTCGACTCCTATCGAATTAGGCGAGCAATGCACCAAAATGAACAAACCCGAAGTTATCATGAAATGAAAAACCACTTTTCATTGGCTCGATTCCAATCGAACTAGACGAGCAATTTGCCAAAATGAACAAACCCGAAGTTATCATGAAACCAAAAGCTACTTTTCGTTGGCTCGATTACGATCGATTTAGACTAGCAACTTGCCAAAAATGAACAAACCCGAAGTTATCGTGAAATGAAAAACCACTTTTCATTGGCTCGATTCTAATCGAACTAGACGAGCAATTCGCCAAAATGAACAAAACCGAAGTTATCATGATATCAAAAGCCACTTTTCGTTAGCTCGATTTCGATCGATTTAGACTAGCAACTTGCCAAAAATGAACAAACCCGAAGTTATCATGAAATGAAAAACCACTTTTCATTGGCTCGATTACAATCGAACTAGACGACCAATTCGCCAAAATGAACAAACTCGAAGCTATCATGAAATCAAAGGCCACTTTTCATTGGCTCAATTCCAATCAATTTAGACGAGCAATTCGCCAAAAAGAATAAACCCAAAGTTATCATGAAATGAAAAACTACTTTTCATTAGCTCGATTCCAATTGAACTAGGCGAGCAATTCGCCATAATGAATAAACCCGAAGTTATCATAAAATCAAAAGCCACTTTTCATTGGCTCTATTACAATCGATTTAGACTAGCAATTCGCCAGAAATGATCAAACCCGAAGTTGTCTTGAAATGAAAAACCACTTTTCATTGGCTCGATTCCAATTGAATTAGACTAGTAATTTGCCAAAACGAACAAACCCGAAGTTAGCGTGAAATCAAAAACCACCTTTCATTGGCTCGATTCCAATCGATTTAGACTAGTAGTTCTCCAAAAATGAACAAACCCAAATTTATCTTGTAATGTAATTTGACTTTTCATTGGCTCGATTCCTATCGAATTAGGCGAGCAATTCACCAAAACGAACAAACTCGAAGTTATCATGAAACGAAAACCCACTTTTAAATGGCTCGATTCCAATCGAACTAGACGAGCAATTCGCAAAAGTGAACAAACCCGAAGTTATCATGAAATCAAAAGACACTTTTCGTTGGCTCGATTCCGATCGATTTAGACTAGCAACTGGCCAAAAATGAACAAACCCGAAGTTATCGTGAAATGAGAAACCACTTTTCATTGGCTCGATTCCAATTGAATTAGACTAGTAATTTCCCAAAAACGAACAAACCCGAAGTTATCATGAAATCAAAAGCCACTTTTCATTGGCTCAATTCCAATCGATTTAGACGAGCAATTCGCCAAAAAGAATAAACTCGAAGTTATCATGAAATGAAAAACTACTTTTCATTGGCTCGATTCCAATGTATTTAGACTAGCTGTTCGCCAAAAACGAACAAACCGAAAGTTATCTTGAAATGAAAAGTGACTTTTCATTGGCTCGATTCCTATCGAATTAGGCGAGCAATTCACCAAAACGAACAAACCCGAAGTTATCATGAAACGAAAAACCACTTTTAAATGGCTCGATTCCAATCGAACTACACGAGCAATTCGCAAAAGTGAACAAACCCGAAGTTATCATGAAATCAAAAGCCACTTTTTGTTGGCTCGATTCCGATCAATTTAGACCAGCAACTTGCCAAAAATGAACAAACCCGAAGTTATCGTGAAATGAGAAACCACTTTTCATTGGGTCGATTCCAATCGAACTAGACGAGCAATTCGCCAAAATGAACAAACCCGAAGTTATCATGAAACCAAAAGCCACTTTTCGTTGGCTCGATTCCAATTGATTTAGAATAGCAATTCGCCAGAAATGATCAAACCTGAAGTTATCTTGAAAGGAAAACCACTTTTCATTGGCCCGATTCCAATTGAATTAAACGAGAAATTTCCCCAAAACGAACAAACTCGAAGTTATCGTGAAATCAAAAACCACTTTTCATTGGCTCGATTCCAATGGATTTAGACTAGCAGTTCGCCAAAAACGAACAAACCCAAAGTTATCTTGAAATGAAATGTGACTTTTCATTGGCTCGATTCCTATCGAATTAGGCGAGCAATTCACCAAAACGAATAAACCCGAAGTTATCATGAAATGAAAAACCACTTTTCATTGACTCGATTCCAATCGAACTAGACGAGCAATTCGCCAAAAAGAACAAACCCGAAGTTATCATGAAATCAAAAACCACTTTTCATTGGCTTGAATCCAATTCAATCGGATGAGCAATTCGCCAAAACGAACAAACCAGAAGTTATCATGAAATCAAAAACAACTTCTCATTGGATCGATTCCAATCGAATTAAACCAGCAACACGCAAAAATGGACAAACCCAAACTTACCATGAAATCAATAACCACTTTTCATTGGCTCGATTCCAATCGAATTAGACCAGCAATTCGCCAAAAATGAACAAACCCAAAGTTATCACGAAATCAAAAGCCACTTTTCATTGGCTCGATTCAAATCGATTTAGACTAGCAACTCCCCAAAAATGAACACACCCGAAGTTATCATGAAATGAAAAACCACTTTTCATTGGCTCGATTCCAATTGACCAAGACGAGGATTTGCCAAAAGAAACAAACCCGAAGTTATCGTGAAATCAAAAGCCACTTTTCATTGGCTCAATTCCAAAAGATTTAGACTTGCAGTTCCCCAAAAAAGAACAAACTTGAAGTTATCATGAAATGAAAAACCACTTTTCATTGGCTCGATTTCTATCGAACTAGACTACCAATTCGTTAAAAACGAACAAACCCGAAGTTATCATTAAGTCAAAAGTCACTTTTCATTGGCTCGATTCCAATCGAATTAGACTAGCAATTTGCCAAAAAGAACAAACCCGAAGTTATCATGAAATCAAAAAGCACTTTTCATTGGCTCGATTCCAATCGAATTAGACTAGCAATTCGCCAAAAATGAACAAACCCAAAGTTATCATGAAATGAAAAACCACATTTCATTGACTCGATTCCAATCAAACTAGACGAGCAATTAGCCAAAAAGAACAAATCGAAAGTAATCATGAAATCAAAAACCACTTTTCATTGGCTCGATTCCAATCGAATTGGCCGAGCATTTCGCCAAAACGAACAAACACGAAGTTATCATGAAATTAAAAGCAACTTTTCATTGGCTCGATTCCAATTGAATTAAACCAGTAACTCACAAAAATGGACAAACCCAAAGTTAGCATCAAATCAAAAACCACTTTTGATTGGCTCGATTCCAATCGAATTAGACTAGCAATTCGCCAACAATGAACAAACCCAAAGTTATCAAGAAATCAAAAGCCACTTTTCATTTGCTCGATTCCAATCGATTTAGACTAGCAACTCGACAAAAATGAACATACCCGAAGTTATCATAAAATGAAAAACCACTTTTCATTGGCTAGATTCCAATTGAATTAGACTTGTAATTTGCCAAAAATGAACAAACCCGAAGTTATCGAGAAATCAAAAACCAATTTTTATTGGCTCGATTCCAATTGATTTAGACTAGCAGTTCGCCAAAAACGAACAAACCCAAAGTTATCTTCAAATGAAAAGTGACTTTTCATTGGCTCGATTCCAATGGACTTAGAGGAGCAATTCACCAAGACGAACAAACCCGAACTTATCATGAAATGAAAAACCACTTTTCCTTTACTCGATTCCAATCGAACTAGACGAGCAATTCGTCAAAAAGGACAAACTCGAACTTATCATGAAATTGAAAATCACTTTTCATTGGCTCGATTCTAATCGAATTGGACGAGCAATTTGCGAAATCAAAAACAACTTTTCATTTGCTCGATTCCATTCAAATTAGACCAGCAATTCGCCAAAAACAAACAAACCCAAAGTTATCATGAAATCAAAAACCACTTTCATTAGCTCGATCCCAATCAAATTAGAATAGCAATTCGTCGAAATGAACAAACGTGAAGTTATCATGAAATCAAAAGCCACTTTTCATTGGCTCGATTCCAATCGATTTAAACTAGCAACTCGCCAAAAATGAACAAACCCGAAGTTTTCATGAAATGAAAAATCACTTTTCATTGGCTCGATTCCAATTGAATTAGACTTGTAACTTGCCAAAAATGAACAAACCCGAAGTTATCGTGAAATCAAAATCACTTTTCCTTGGCTCGATTCCAATCGATTTAGACTAGCAGTTCTCCAAAAACGAACAAACCCAAAGTTATCTTGAAATGAAAAGTGACTTTTCATTGGCTCGATTCCTATCAAATTAGACGAGCAATTCGCCAAAACGAACAAACCCAAAGTTATCATGAAATGAAAAACCTCTTTTCAAAGGCACGATTCCAATCGAATTACACTAGCAATTCGCCAAAAACGAAAAAACCCGTAGCTAACAAGAAATCAAAAACTATTTTTCATTGGCCCGATTCCATTCGAATATATGAGCAATTCGTCAAAATGAACAAACCCGAAGTTATCACGAAATCAAAAGCCACTTTTCATCGGCTGGATTCCGAACGATTTAGACAAGGAACATGCCTAAAATGAACAAACCCGAAGTTATAATGAAATCAAAAGCCGCTTTTCATTGGATCGATTCCAATCGATTTTGACTAGCAATTCGCTAAAAACGAACAAACCCCGAAGTCAACGTGAAATCAAAAGCCACTTTTCATTGGCTCGATTGTAATCGAACTAGACTAATTCATCGAGAACGAAAAAACCCGAAGTTATCATGAAATCAAAAGCCACTTTTCATTGGCTCGATTCCAATTGAATTAGACTAGCAATTCGCCAAAAACTAATAAACCCGAAGTTATCATGAAATCAAAAACAACTTTTCATTGGCTCGATTCCATTCAAATTAGACCAGCAATTCGCCAAAAACAAACAAACCCAAAGTTATCATGAAATCAAAAACCACTTTCATTAGCTCGATTCCAATCAAATTAGAATAGCAATTCATCGAAATGAACAAACATGAAGTTATCATGAAATCAAAAGACACTTTTCATTGGCTCGATTCCAATCGATTTAAACTAGCAACTCGCCAAAAATGAACAAACCCGACGTTATCATGAAATGAAAAATCACTTTTCATTGGCTCAATTCCAATTGAATTAGACTTGTAACTTGCCAAAAATGAACAAACCCGAAGTTATCGTAAAATCAAAATCACTTTTCATTGGCTCGATTCCAATCGATTTAGACTAGCAGTTCTCCAAAAACGAACAAACCCAAAGTTATCTTGAAATGAAAAGTGACTTTTCATTGGCTCGATTCCTATCAAATTAGACGAGCAATTCGCCAAAACGAACAAACCCGAAGTTATCATGAAATGAAAAACCTCTTTTCAATGGCACGATTCCAATCGAATTACACTAGCAATTCGCCAAAAACGAACAAACCCGAAGCTAACAAGAAATCAAAAACTATTTTTCATTGGCCCGATTCCATTCGAATAGATGAGCAATTCGCCAAAATGAACAAACCCGAAGTTGTCATGAAATCAAAAGCCACTTTTGAATCGCTCGATTCCAATCGATTTAGACCAACAATTCGGTAAAAATGAACAAACCTAAAGATATCATCAAATATAAAACCACTTTTCATTGGCTCGATTCCAGTCGATTCGACTAGAAGTGTACCAAAACGAACAAACCCATAGTTATCAAGAAATGAAAAACCCCCTTCCATTGGCTCGATTCCAATCGAACTAGACGAGCAATTCCCCAAAATGAACAAACCCGAAGTTATCATGAAATCAAAAGCCACTTTTCATTGGCTCAAAATGAACAAACCCGAAGTTATCATGAAATCAAAAGCCACTTTTCATTGGCTCGATTCCAATCGATTTAGACTAGCAATTCACCAAAAATGAACAAACTCGAAGTCATCTTGAAATGAAAAAACCACTTTTCATTGGCTCGATTCCAATCCAATTAGACTAGTAATTTGTCAAAGACGAACAGACCCGAAATTATCGTCAAATCAAAAACCACTTTTCATTGGCTCGATTCCAATCGATTTAGACTACCAGTTCGCGGAAAACAAACAAATCTGAAGTTATCTTGAAATGAAAACCACATTTCATTGGCTCGATTCCTATCGATTTAGACGAGCAATTCGCCAAAACGAACAAACCCGAAGTTATCATGAAGTGGAAAACCACTTTTCATTAGCTCAATTCCAATCGAGCTAGACGAGCGATTCACCAAAATGAACAAACCCGAAGTTATCATGAAATCAAAAGCCACATTTCATCGGCTTGATTCCAATCGATTTAGACTAGGAACACGCCAAAAACTAACAAACCCGAAGTCATCTTGAAATGAAAAACCACTTTTCATTGGCTCGATTCCAATTGAATTAGACTAGCAATTCGTCGAAAACGAATAAACCCGAAGTTATCGGGAAATCAAAAACCACTTATCATTGGCTCGATTCCAATCGATTTAGACTAGCAGTTCGCCAAAAAGGAGCAAACCTGAAGTTATCTTGAAATGAAAAACCACATTTCGTTGGCTCGATTCTTATCGAATTAGACAAGCAATTCACCAAAATGAACAAACCTGAAGTTATCAAGAAATGAAAAACCACTTTTCATTGGCTCGATTCCAATCGAACTAGACTAGCAATTCGCCAAAAGTGAACAAACCCGAAGTTGTCTTGAAATGAAAAACCACTTTTCATTAGCTCAATTCCAATCGAATTAGACTATTAATTTGCCAAAAACGAACAAACTCGAAGTTATCATGAAATCAAAAATCACTTTTCCTTGGCTCGATACCAATCGATTTAGACTAGCAGTTCTCAAAAAATGAACAAACCTGAAATTATCAAGAAATGAAAAACCACTTTTCATTGCCTCGATTCCGATCGAACTAAACGAACAATTTTCCAAAATGAACAAACCCGAAGTTATCATGAAATCAAAAGCGACTTTTAATTGGCTCGATTCCAAAAGATTTTGACTAGCAATTCGCGAAAATGAACAAACTCGAAGTTATTATGAAATGAAAAGCCACTTTTCATTTGCTCGATTCCAATCGAATTAGACGAGCAATTCCCCAAAATGAACAAACCCGAAGTTATCATAAAATGAAAAACCATTTTTCATTGGCTCGATTCCAATCGAACTAGATGAGCAATTCGCTAAAATGAACAAACCCGAAGTTATCATGAAATCAAAAGCCACTTTTTATTGGCTCGATTCGAAAAGATTTAGACTAGCAATTCGCCAAAAATGAACAAACCCGAAGTTATCATGAAATGAAAAACCACTTTTCATTGGATCGATTCCAATCGAATTAGACTACTAATTCGCCAAAAACGAACAAACCCAAAGTTCTCATGAAATGAAAAACCACTTTTCATTAGCTCGATTCCAATCGAATTGGACTTGTAATTCGCCAAAAATGAACAAATCCAAAGTTCACATGAAATCAAAAACCACTTTTCATTTGCTTGATTCCTATCGAATTAGACGAGCAATTCCCAAAACGAACAAACCAAAAGTTATCAAGAAATAAAAAACCACTTTTCATTGGCTTGATTCCAATCGAACTAGATGAGCAATTCGCTAAAACGAAAAAACCCGATGTTATCATGAAATCAAAAGCCACTTTTCATTGGCTCGATTCCAATCGATTTAGACTAGCAATTTGCTAAAAATGAACAAACCCAAAGTTATCTTGAAATGAAAAACCACTTTTCATTAGCTCGATTCCAATCGAATTAGACTAGTAATTCACTAAAAATGAACAAACCTAAAGTTGACATGAAATCAAAAACCACATTTCATTGTCTTGATTCCAATCGAATTAAACGAGCAATTCCCCAAAACGAACAAACCAAAAGTTATCATGAAATGAAAAACCACTTTTCAATGGCTCGATTCCAATCGAACTAGATGAGCAATTTGCCAAAATGAACAAGCCTGAAGTTATCCTGAAATTAAAAGCCACTATTCATCAGCTCGATTCCAAAAGATTTAGACTATCAATTCGCCAAAAATGAAAAACCCGAAGTTATCATGAAATGAAAAACCGCTTTTCATTGGCTCGATTCCAATCAAATTAGACTAACAATTCGCCAAAAATGAAAAAATCCGAAGTTATCATGAAATCAAAAACTGCTTTTCATTGGCTCGATTCCACTCGAATTAGACTAGCAATTCGCTAAAAATGAATAAAGCCTAAGTTATCATGAAATCAAAAATAACTTTTCACTAGCTCGATTCCATTCAAATTAGACCAGCAATTCGCCAAAAGTAAACAAACCCAAAGTTATCATAAAATCAAAAACCACTTTTCATTAGCTCGATTCCAATCAAATTAGAATAGCAATTCACCAAAATGAACAAAGCCGAAGTTATCATTAAATCAAAAGCCACTTTTCATTGGCTCGTTTCCAATCGATTTAGACCAACAATTCGCCAAAAACGAACAAACCCGAAGATATCATCAAACAAAAAACCACTTTTCATTGGCTCGATTCCAATCGACTTCGACTAGTAGTTCGCCAAAACGAACAAACCCGAAGTCATCAAGAAATGAAAAACCCCTTTCCATTGGCTCGATTCCAATCGAACTAGATGAGCAATTCACCAAAATGAACAAACCCGAAGTTATCATGAAATTAAAAGCCACTTTTCATTGGCTCGATTCCAATCGATTTGGACTAGCAATTCGCCAAAAACGAACAAACCCAAAGTCATCTTTAAATGAAAAACCACTTTTTATTGGCTCGATTCCAATCGAATTAGACTAGTAATTTGCCAAAGACGAACAAACCCGAAGTTATCATGAAATCAAAAACCACTTTTCATTGGCTCGATTCCAATCGATTTAGACTAGCAGATCGCGAAACACGAACAAACCTAAAGTTATCTTAAAATGAAAAACCGCATTTCATTGGCTCGATTCCTATCGCATTCGATGAGCAATTTGCCAAAACGAACAAACCTGAAGTTATCATGAAATGGAAAATCGCTTTTCATTGGCTCGATTCCAATCGAGCTAGATGAGCGATTCGTGAAAATGAACGAACCCGAAGTTATCATGAAATCAAAAGCCACTTTTCATCGGCTCGATTCCAATCGATTTAGACATGAAACACGCCTAAAATGAACAAACCCGAAGTTATAATGAAATCAAAGGCCACTTTTCATTGGATCGATTCCAATCGATTTAAACTAGCAATTCGCCAAAATCGAACAAACCCCGAAGTAATCTTGAAATCAAAAGCCACTTTTCAATGGTTCGATTCCAGTAGAACAAGACTATCAACTCGCCGAGAACGAAAAAACCTGAAGTTATCGTGAAATCAAAAGCCACTTTTCGTTGGCTTGATTCCAATCGAATTAGACTAGCAATTCGCCAAAAACGAATAAACCCGAAGTTATCATGAAATCAAAAATAACTTTTCATCAGATCGATTCCATTCAAATTAGACCAGCAATTCGCCAAAAACAAACAAACCCAAAGTTCTCATGAAATTAAAAACCACTTTTCGTTAGCTCGATTCCAATCAAATTAGAATAGTCTTTCGCCAAAACGAACGAACCTGAAGTTATCATGAAATCAAAAGCCACTTTTCATTGGCTCGATTCCAATCGATTTAAACCAGCAATTCGTCAAAAATGAACAAACCCGAAGATATCATCAAATAAAAAACCACTTTTCATTAGCTCGATTCCAATCAATTTCGACTAGCAGTTCGCCAAAACAAACAAACCTAAAGTTATCAAGAAATGAAAAACCCCTTTCCATTGGCTCGATTCCTATCGAACTAGACGAGCAATTCGCCAAAATGAACAAACCCAAAGTTATCATGAAATCAAAAGCCTCTTTTCATTGGCTCAATTCAAATCGATTTAGACTAGCAATTCGCCAGAAATGATCAAACCCGAAGTTATCTTCAAATGAAAAACCACTTTTCATTGGATCGATTCCAATCGAATTAGACTCGTAATTTACCAAAAATAAACAAACCCGAAGTTATCGTGAAATCAAAAACCACTTTTCGTTGACTCGATTCCAATCAGTTTAGACTAGCAGTTCGCCAAAAATGAACAAACCAAAGTTCTTGAAATGAAAAGTGACTTTTCATTGGCTTGATTCCTATCGAATTAGACGAGCAATTCACCAAAATGAACAAACCCGAAGTTATCATGAAATGAGAAACCACTTTTCATTGCCTCGATTCCAATCGAATTAGACGAGCAATTCGCCAAAAAGAACAAACCCAAAGTTATCGTGAAATCAAAAACCACTTTTTATTGACTCGATCCCAATCGAATTGGACAAGCAATTAGCCAAAACGAACAAACCCGAAGTTATCATGAAATCAAAAACAACTTTTCATTGGCTCGATTCCAATCGATTTAGACTAGCAACTCGCCAAAAATGAACAAACCCGAAGATATCATGATTGAAAAACAACTTTTCCTTGGCTCAATTCCAATCGAACAAGGCGAGCAATTTGCCAAAAAGAACAAACCTAAATTTATCATGAAATCAAAAGCCACTTTTCATTGGCTCGATTCGAAAAGATTTAGCTAGCAATTCGCCAAAAATGAACAAACCCAAAGTTATCATGAAATAAAAAATCACTTTTCATTGGCTCAACTCCAATCGAATTAGACTAGCAATTTGCCAAAAAGGAACTAACCCGAAGTTATCATGAAATCAAAAACCACTTTTCATTGCTCAATTCCAATCGAGCTAGATGAGCAATTCAAAAAAATGAAAAAAGCCGAAGTTATCATGAAATCAGAAGCCACGTTTCATTGGGTCGATCCCAAAAGATTTAGAGTAGTAATTTACCAAAAATGAACAAAATCGAAGTTATCATGAACTGAAAAACCACTTTTAATTGACTCGATTCCAATCGAATTAGACTAGCAATTCGCCAAAAATGAACAAACCCGAATTTTTCGTGAAATCAAAAACCACTTCTCCTTGGCTCGATTCCAATCGATTTAGACTAGTAGTTCGCGAAGAATGAACAAACCCAAAGTTTTCTTGAAATGAAAAGTGACTTTTCATTGGCTCGATTCCTATCGAATTACACGAGCAATTCGCCAAAACGAACAAACCCGAAGTTATCATGAAATGAAAAACCGATTTTCATTGGCTCGATTCCAAACGAATTAGACTAGCAACTCACCAAAAATGAACAAACCCAAAGTTAACAAGAAATCAAAAACTACTTTTCCTTGGCTCGATTCCAATCGAATTAGACGAGCAATTCCCCAAAATGAACAAACCAGAAGTCATCAAGTTATGAAAAACCCCTTTCCATTGGCTTGATTCCAATCGAACTAGACGAGCAATTCGTCAAAATAAAAAAACCCGAAGTTATCATGAAACGAAAAACCACTTTTTATCGGCTCGATTCCAACCGAACTAGACGAGAAATTCGCCAAAATGAACAAAACCGAAGTTATCATGAAATCAAAAGCCACTTTTCATTGGCTCGATTCCAATCAATTTAGACTAGCAATTCGCCAAGAATGAACAAACCCGAAGTTATCTTGAAATGAAAAACCACTTTTCATTGGCTCGATTCCAATCGAATTAGACTAGTAATTTGCCAAAAATGAACAAACCTGAAGTTGACATTAAATCAAAAACTACTTTTCATTGGCTCGATTCCTATCGAATTAGACAAGCAATTCCCCAAAACGGGCAAACCAAGAGCTATCATGAAATGAAAAACCACTTTTCATTGGCTTGATTCCAATTGAACTAGACGAGCAATTCGCCAAAATGAAAAAACCCGAATTTATCATGAAATCAAAAGCCACTTTTCATTCGCTCGATTCCAATCGATTTAGACTAACAATTCGCCAAAAATGAACAAATCCGTAGTTATCTTGAAATGAAAAACCACTTTTCATTAGCTCGTTTCCAATCGAATTAGAACAGTAATTCACCAAAAATGAACAAACCCGAATTTGACATGAAATCAAAAACCACTTTTCATTGACTCGATTCCAATCGAATTAGACGAGAATTCCCCGAAACGAACAAACCAAAAGTTATCATGAAATAAAAACCCACTTTTCAATGGCTCGATTCCAATCGAACAAGACGAGCAATTCGCCAAAATGAACAAACCCGAAGTTATCATGAAATAAAAAGCCACTTTTCATTGGTTCGATTCCAAAAGATTTAGACTATCAATTCGCCAAAAATGAAAAAACCCAAAGTTATCATGAAATGAAAAACCACTTTTCATTGGCTCGATTCCAATCGATTTAGACTAGCAATTCCCCAAAAACGAACAAACCCGAAGTTATCATGAAATCAAAAATTGCTTTTCATTGGCTCGATTCCAATCGAATTAGACTATAAATTCGCCATAAACAAATAAACCCGAAGTTATCATGAAATCAAAAATAACTTTTCATTGGCTCGATTCCATTGAAATTAGACCAACAATTCGCCAAAAACAAAAAAACCCAAAGTTATCATGAAATCAAAAATCACTTTTCATTGGCTCAATTCAAATCGATTTGGACTAGCAATTCGCCAGAAATGATCAAACCCGAAGCTTTCTTGAAATGAAAAACCACTATTCATTGGCTCGATTCCAATCGAATTGACTAGTAATTCGCCAAAGACAAACTAACCTGAAGTTATCATGAAATCAAAAACCACTTTTCATTGGCTCGATTCCAATCGATTTAGACTAGCAGATCGCCAAAAATGAACAAACCTGAAGTTATCTTGAAATGAAAAACCACATTTCATTGTCTCGATTCCCATCGATTTCGATGACCAATTTGCCAAAACGAACAAACCCGAAGTTATCGTGAAATGGAAAATCGCTTTTCATTGGCTCGATTCCAATCGAGCTAGACGAGCGATTGAAAATGAACAAACCCGAAGTTATCATCAAATCAAAAGCCACTTTTCATCGGCTCGATTCCAATCGATTTAGACAAGAAGCACGCCTAAAATGAACAAACCCGAAGTTATAATGAAATCAAAAGCCACTTTTCATTGGATCGATTCCAATTGATTTAGACTAGCAATTCGCCAAAAACGAACAAACCCCGAAGTAATCTTGAATCAAAAGCCACTTTTCATTGGCTTGAATCCAATAGAACTAGACTATCAATTCGTCAAGAACGAAAAAACCTGAAGTTATCATGAAATCAGAAATAACTTTTCATTGGCTCGATTCCAATCGAATTAGACTAGCAATTCGCCAAAAACGAATAAACTCGAAGTTATCATGAAATCAAAAGCCACTTTTCATTGGCTCGATTCCAATCGATTTAAACCAGCAATTTGTCAAAAATGAACAAACTCGAAGATATCATCAAATAAAAAACCACTTTTCATTAGCTCGATTCCAATCGATTTCGACTAGCAGTTCGCCAAAACGAACAAACCCAAAGTTATCAAGAAATGAAAAACCCCTTTCCATTGGCTCGATTCCTACTGAACTAAATGACAAATTCGCCAAAATGAACAAACCCGAAGTTATCATGAAATCAAAAGCCTCTTTTCATTGGCTCAATTCAAATCGATTTAGACTATCAATTCGCCAGAAATGATGAAACCCGAAGTTATCTTCAAATGAAAAACCACTTTTCATTGGCTCGATTCCAATCGAATTAGACTCGTAATTTACCAAAAATGAACAAACCCGAAATTATCGTGAAATCAAAAACCACTTTTCATTGGCTCGCTTCCAATCGATTTAGACTAACAGTTTGCTAAAAATGAACAAACCCAAAGTTATCTTCAAATGAAAAGTTATTTTTCACTCGATTCCTATCGAATTAGACGAGCAATTCACCAAAATGAACAAACCCGAAGTTATCATGAAATGAAAAACCGCTTTTCATTGCCTCGATTCCAATCGAACTAGGCGAGCAATTCGCCAAAAAGAACAGACCCGAAGTTATCGTGAAATTAAAAACCACTTTTTATTGACTCGATTCCAATCGAATTGGACGAGCAATTCGCCAAAACGAACAAACCCGAAGTTATCATGAAATCAAAAACAACTTTTCATTGGCTCGATTCCAATCGAATTAAACCAACAACTTGCTAAAAATGAACAAACCCAAAGTTACCATGAAATCAAAAACCACATTTCATTGGCTCGATTCAAAATGAATTAGACCAGCAATTCGCCAAAAACGAACACCCCCAAGTTATCAGGAAATCAAAAGCCACTTTTCATTGGCTCGATTCCAATCGATTTAGACTAGCAACTCGCCAAAAATGAACAAACCCGAAGTCATCATGATTGAAAAAACAACTTTTCATTGGTTCAATTCCAATCAAACAAGTCGAGCAATTTGCCAAAAAGAACAAACCCGAAATTATCATGAAATCAAAAGCCACTTTTCATTATCTCGATTCCAAAAGATTTAGCTAGCAATTCGCCGAAAATGAACAAACCCAAAGTTATCATGAAATAAAAAACCACTTTTCATTGCCTCCACTCCAATCAAATTAGACTAGCAATTTGCCAAAAAGGAACCAGCCCGAAGTTATCATGAAATCAAAAACAACTTTTCATTGCTCAATTCCAATCGATATAGACGAGCAATTTTCCAAAATGAACAAACCCAAAGTTATCGTGAAATCAAAAGCCACGTTTCATTGGCTCGATCCCAAAAGATTTAGACTAGTAATTTATCAAAAATGAAAAAAAATTGAAGTTATCATGAAATGAAAAACCACTTTTCATTGGCTCGATTCCAATCGAATGAGACTAGTATTTCACCAAAAATGAACAAACCCGAACTTTTCGTGAAATCAAAAACCACTTTTCCTTGGCTCGGTTCCAATCGATTTAGACTAGTAGTTCGCGAAGAATGAACAAACCCAAAGTTATCTTGAAATGAAAAGTGACTTTACATTGGCTCGATTCCTATCGAATTACACGAGCAATTCGCCAAAACGAACAAACCCGAAGTTATCATGAAATGAAAAACCACTTTTCATTAGCTTGATTCCAATTGAATTAGACCAGTAATTCACCAAAAATGAACAAACCCGAATTTGACAAGAAATCAAAAACCACTTTTCATTGGCTCGATTCCAATTGAATTAGACGAGCAATTCCCGAAACGAACAAACCAAAAGTTATCATGAAATAAAAAACCACTTTTCAATGGCTCGATTCCAATCGAACTAGACGAGCAATTGGCCAAAATGAACAAACCCGAAGTTATCATGAAATAAAAAGCCACTTTTCATTGGTTCGATTCCAAAAGATTTAGACTATCAATTCGCCAAAAACGAACAAACCCAAAGTTATCGTGAAATGAAAAATCACTTTTCATTGGATCGATTCCAATCAATTTAGACTAGCAATTCCCCAAAAATGAACAAACCCGAAGTTATCATGAAATCAAAAATCGCATTTCATTGGCTCTATTCCAATCGAATTAGACTAGAAATTCGCCAAAAATGAATAAATTCGAAGTTATCATGAAATCAAAAATAACTTTTCGTTGGCTCGATTCCATTCAAATTAGACCAGCAATTCGCCAAAAACAAACAAACCCAAACTTATCATGAAATCAAAAACCACTTTCATTAGCTTGATTCCAATCGAGCTAGACGAGCAATTCGCCAAAATGAACGAACCCGAAGTTGTCATGAAATCAAAAGCCACTTTTCATTGGCTCGATTAAATTGATTTAGACCAACAATTTGCCAAAAACGAACAAACCCAAGGATATCATCAATTATAGAACCACTTTTTGTTGGCTCGATTCTGATCGATTTCGACTAGCAGTTCACCAAAACAAACAAACCCGAAGTTAACAAGAAATGAAAAACCCCTTTCCATTGGCTTGATTCCAATCGAACTAGACGAGCAATTCGCCAAAATGAACAAACCTGAAGTTATCATGAAATCAAAAGCCACTTTTCATTGGCTCGATTCCAATCTATTTCGACTAGCAATTCACAAAAAAGAACAAACCTAAAGCCATCTTGAAATGAAAAACCACTTTTCATTGGCTCAATTCCAATCAAATTAGACTAGTAATTCGTCAAAGACGAACAAACCTGAAGTTATCGTGAAATCAAAAACCACTTTTCATTGGCTCGATTCCAATCGATTTAGACAAGCAAGTAGCCAAAAATGAACAAACCAGAAGTTATCTTGAAATGAAAATCCACATTTCATTGGCTCGATTCCTATCGAATTAGACGAGCAATTCGCTAAAATGAACAAACTCGAAGTTATCAAGAAATTGAAAACCACTTTTCATTGGCTCGATTCCAATCAAGCTAGACGAGCGATTCGTCAAAATGAACAAAATCGAAGTTATCATGAAATCAAAAGCCACTTTTCATCGGCTCGATTCCAATTGATTTAGACTAAGAACACGCCTAAAATGAACAGACCCAAAGTTATCATGAAATCAAAAGCCACTTTTCATTGGCTCGATTCCAATCAATTTAGACCAACAATTCGCCAAAAATGAGCAAACCCGAAGATATCATCAAATATAAAACCATTTTTCGTTGGCACGATTCCAATCGATTTCGACTAGCAGTTCGCCAAAACGAACAAAACCGAATTTATCAAGAAATGAAAAACCCCTTTCCATTAGCTCGATTCCAATCGAACTAGACGAGCAATTCGCCAAAATAAACAAACCCGAAGTTATCATGAAATCAAAAGCCACTTTTCATTGGCTCGATTCCAATCAATTTAGACTAGCAATTCACCAAAAATGAACAAACCCGAAGTCATCTTGAAACGAAAAACCACTTTTCATTGGCTCGATTCCAATCGAATTAGACTAGTAATTCGTTAAAGACGAACAAACCCGAAGTTATCGTGAAATCAAAAACCACTTTACATTGGCTTGATTCCAATCGACTTAGACTAGCAGTTCGCCAAAAATGAACAAACCTGAAGTTATCTTGAAATGAAAAACCACATTTCATTGGCTCGATTCCTATCGAATTAGACGAGCAATTCGTCAAAACAAACAAACCCGAAGTTATCATGAAATAGAAAACCACTTTTCATTGGCTCGATTCCAATCGAGCTAGACGAGCGATTTGCCAAAATGAACAAACCCGAAGTCATCATGAAATCAAAAGACACTTTGCATCGGCTCGATTCCAATCGATTTAGACTAGGAACAGGCCTAAAATGAACAAACCCGAAGTTTTCATGAAATCAAAAGCCACTTTTCATTGGATCAATTCCAATCGATTTAGACTAGAAATTCGCCAAAAATGAACAAACTCGAAGTTATCTTGAAATGAAAAACCACATTTCATTGGCTTGATTCCTATTGAATTAGACGAGCAATTCACCAAAATGAACAAACCCGAAGTTATCATGAAATGGAAAGCCACTCCAAAAACGAAAAAACCTGAAGTTATCTTGAAATGAAAAACCACATTTCAGTGGCTCGATTCCTATCGAATTAGACGAGTAACTCACCAAAATGAACAAACCCGAAGTTATCATGAAATGAAAAACCACTTTTCATTGGCTCGATTCCAATCGAACTAGACGAGCAATTCACCAAAATGAACAAACCCGAAGTTATCATGAAATGAAAAACCACTTTTCATTGGCTCGATTCCAATCGAACTAGACGAGCAATTCACCAAAATGAACAAACCCGAAGTTATCATGAAATGAAAAATCACTTTTCATTGGCTCGATTCCAATAGATTTAGACTAACAATTCGCCAAAAGTGAACAAACCTAAAGTTATCTTGAAATGAAAAACCACTTTTCATTAGTTTAATTCCAATCAAATTAGACTAGTAATTCGCCAAAAATGAACAAATACGAATTTGACATGAAATCAAATACCACTTTTCATTGGCTCGATTCCAATTGAATTAGACGAGCAATTCCCCAAAACGAACAAACCTGAAGTTATCATGAAATGAAAAACCACTTTTC
This sequence comes from Olea europaea var. sylvestris, assembly GCF_002742605.1. NCBI lineage: Eukaryota > Viridiplantae > Streptophyta > Magnoliopsida > Lamiales > Oleaceae > Olea > Olea europaea. Next base: position 109,000 of record NW_019227947.1, read on the forward strand.
CTTGGCTCGATTCCAATCGAAGTAGACGAGAAATTTGGCCAAATGAACAAACCCGAAGTTATCATGAAATCAAAAGCCACATTTCATTGGCTCGATTCCAAAGGCTTTAGACTAGCAATTCGCGGAAAACGAACAAACCCGAAGTTATTATGAAACGAAAAACCACTTTTCATTGGCTCTATTCCAATCGAATTAGACTAGCAATTTGAGAAAAAAGAACAAACCCAAAGTTATCATGAAATGAAAAACCAGTTTTCATTGGCTCGATTCCAATCGAATTAGACAAGCAATTCTCCAAAATGAATGAACCCGAAATTATAAAGAAATGAAAAACCACTTTTCATTGGCTCGTTTCCGATCGAACTAGACGAACAATTCGCCAAAATAAATAAACCCGAAGTTATCATGAAATGAAAAACCACTTTTCATTGGCTCGATTCGAATCGAACTAGATGAACAATTCGCCAAAATGAAGAAACCCGAAGTTATTACGAAATCAAAAGCCACTTTTCATTGGCTCGTTTCCAAAAGATTTAGACTAGCAATTCGCCAAAAATGAACAAACCCGAAGTTATCACGAAATGAAAAATCACTTTTCATTGGCTCGATTCCAATCAAATTAGACTACCAATTCGCCAAAAATGAACAAACCCGAAGTTATAATGGAATGATAAACCACTTTTCATTGGCTCGATTCCAATCGAATTAGACTAGTAATTCGCCAAAAAATGAACAAACCCGAAGTTGACATGAAATCAAAAATCACTTTTCATTTGCTCGATTCCTATTGAATTAGACGTGAAATTCCCCAAAACGAACAAACCAAAAGTTATCATGAAATGAAAAACCACTTTTCATTGGGTCGATTCCAATCGAACTAGACGAGCAATTCGCCAAAACGAAAAAACCCGATGTTATCATGAAATCAAAAGCAACTTTTCATTGGCTCGATTCCAATCGATTTAGACTAGCAATTCACCAAAAATGAACTAACCCGAAGTTATCCTAAAATGAAAAACCGCTTTTCATTAGCTCTATTCCAATCGAATTAGACGAGTAATTCGTCAGAATGAACAAACCCAAAGTTATCATCAAATCAAAAGCCACTTTTCGTTGGCTCGATTTCAATCGATTTAGACGAACAATTCTTCAAAAATGAACAAACCCGAAGATATCATCAAATAAAAAATCACTTTTCATTGGCTCAATTCCAATCGACTTCGACTAGCAGTTCGCCAAAACGAACAAACCGGAAGTTATCAAGAAATGAAAAACCCCATTCCATTGGCTCGATTCCAATCGAACTAGACGAGCAATTCGCCAAAATGAACAAACCCAAAGTTATCATGAAATCAAAAGCCACTTTTCATTGACTCGATTCCAATCTATTTAGACTAGCAATTCGCCAAAAACGAACAAACCCGAAGTCATCTTGAAATGAAAAACCACTTTTCATTGGCTTCATTCCAATCGAATTAGACTAGTAATTTGCCAACGACGAACAAACCTAAAGTTATCATGAAATCAAAAACCACTTTTCATTGGCTCGATTCCAATCAATTTAGACTAGCAGATCGCCAAAAACAAACAAACCTGAAGTTATCTTGAAATGAAAAACCACATTTCATTGGTTCGATTCCTATCGAATTAGATGAGCAATTCGCCAAAACGAACAAATTCGAAGTTATCATGAAATGGAAAACCACTTTTCATTGGCTCGATTCCAATTGAGCTAGACTAGCGATTCGCGAAAATGAACAAACCCGAAGTAATCATGAAATCAAAAGCCACTTTTTGTCAGCTCGATTCCAATCGATTTAGACAAGTAACACGCCTAAAATGAACAAACCCGAAGTTATAATGAAATCAAAAGGCACTTTTCATTGGATCGATTCCAATCGATTTAGACTAGCAATTCGCCAAAAACGAACAAACCCCGAAGTCATCATGAAATCAAAAGCCACTTTTCATTGGCTCGATTCCAATCGAACTAGACTATCAATTCGCCGAGAACTAAAAACCCGAAGTTATCATGAAATCAAAAGCCACTTTTCATTGGCTCGATTCCAATCGAATTAGACTAGCAATTCGCCAAAAATGAATAAACCTGAAGTTATCATGAAATCAAAAATAACTTTTCATTGGCTCGATTCCATTCAAATTAGACCAGCAATCCGCCAAAAACAAACAAACCCAAAGTAATCATGAAATCAAAAACCACTTTTCATTAGCTCGATTCCAATCAAATTAGAATAGCCTTTCGCTAAAACGAACAGACCTGAAGTTATCATTAAATCAAAAGCCACTTTTCATTGGCTCGATTCCAATCGATTTAGACCAACAATTCGCCAAAAACGAACAAACCCGAAGATATCATCAAATTAAAAAAACCACTTTTCATTAGCTCGATTCCAATCGATTTCGACAAGCAGTTGGCCAAAATGAACAAACCCAAAGTTATCAAGAAATGAAAAACCCCTTTCCATTGGCTCGATTCCTATCGAACTGGACGAGCAATTCGCCAAAATGAACAAACTCGAATTTATCATGAAATCAAAAGCTACCTTTCATTGGCTCGATTCAAATCGATTTAGACTAGAAATTCGCCAGAAATGATCAAACCCGAAGTTATCTTGAAATGAAAAACCACTTTCCATTGGCTCGATTCCAATCGAATTAGACTCGTAATTTACCAAAAATGAACAAACCCGAAGTTATCCTGAAATCAAAAATCACTTTTCATTGGCTCGATTCCAATCAATTTAGACTAGCAGTCTGCCAAAAATGAACAAACCCAAAGTTATCTTGAAATGAAAAGTGACTTTTCATTAGCTCGATTCCTATCGAATTAGACAAGCAATTCACCAAAATGAACAAACCCAAAGTTATCATGAAATGAAAAACCACTTTTCATTGCCTCGATTCCAATCGAACTAGACGAGCAATTCGCCAGAAAGAACAAACCCAAAGTTATCATGAAATCAAAAACCACTTTTCATTGACACGATTCCTATCGAATTGGATGAACAATTTGCCAAAACGAACAAACCCGAAGTTATAATGAAATCAAAAAAAACTTTTCATTGCCTCGATTCCAATTGAATTAAACCAGTAACTCGCTAAAAACGGACAAACCCAAAGTTACCATGAAATCAAAAACCACATTTCATTGGCTCGATTCAAATCGAATTAGACCAGCAATTCGCCAATAATGAACAAACCCAAAGTTATCAAGAAATCAAAAGCCACTTTTAATTGGCTCGATTCCAATCGATTTAGACTAGCAACTCGCCAAAAATGAAGAAACTCGAAGTTATCATGAATGAAAAACAACCTTTCATTAGCTCGATTCCAATCGAACAAGACAAGCAATTTTCGAAAAGGAACAAACCCGAAGTTATCATGAAATCAAAAGCCACTTTTCATTGGCTCGATTCTAAAGGATTTAGCTAGCAATTAGCCAAAAAATGAACAAATCCAAAGTTATCATGAAATCAAAAACCACTTTTCATTGGCTCTATTCCAATCGAATTAGACTAGCAATTCGCCAAAAAGGAACAAACCTGAAGTTATCATGAAATCAAAAAACTTTTCATTGCTCAATTCCAATCGAACTAGACGAGCAATTCGCCAAAATGAACAAACCCGAAGTTATCGTGAAATCAAAAGGCACGTTTCATTAGCTCGATCCCAAAACATTTAGACTAGTAATTTACCAAAAATGAACAAAACCGAAGTTATCATGAAATGAAAAATAACTTTTCATTGGCTCGATTACAGACGAATTAGACTAGCAACTCGCCAAAAATGAACAAACCCGAAGTTAACAAGAAATCAAAAACTAGTTTTCCTTGGCTCGATTCCCCGAAGTTATCAAGATATGAAAAACCCCTTTCCATTGGCTCGATTTCAATCAAAGTAGACGAGCAATTCGCCAAAATAAACAAACCCGAATTTATCATGAAATGAAAAACCACTTTCATTGGCTCGATTCCAATCGAACTAGGCGAGGAATTCGCCAAAATGAACAAAAGGAAGTTATCTTGGCTCGATTCCAATCAATTTAGACTAGCAATTCGCCAAAAATGAACAAACCCGAAGTTATCTTGAAATGAAGAACCACTTTTCATTGGCTCGATTCCAATCGAATTAGACTAGTAATTCGCCAAAAATGAACAAACCCGAAGTTGACATGAAATCAAAAATCACTTTTCATTGGCTCGATTCCTATCGAATTAGACGATCAATTCCCCAAAACGAACAAACTAAGAGCTATCATGAAATGAAAAACCACTTTTCATTTGCTGGATTCCAATCGAACTAGACGAGCAATTCGCTAAAACGAAAAAACCCGAATTTATCATGAAATCAAAAGCCACTTTTCAATGGCTCGATTCCAATCGATTTAGACTAGCAATTCGCCGAAAATGAACAAACCCGAAGTTATCTTGAAATGAAAAACCACTTTTCATTAGCTCGATTCCAATCGAATTAGACTAGTAATTCGCCAAAAATGAACAAAGCCGAATTTGACATGAAACTAAAGACCACTTTTCATTGGCTCGATTCCAATCGAATTAGACGAGCAATTCCCCGAAACGAACAAACCAAAAGTTATCATAAAATAAAAAAAACCACTTTTCCATGGCTTGATTCTAATCGAACTAGACGAGCAATTCGCCAGAATGAACAAACCCAAAGTTATCATAAAACAAAAAGCCACTTTTCATTGGTTCGATTCCAAAAGATTTAGACCATCAATTCTTCAAAAACGAACAAACCCGAAGTTATCATGAAATGAAAAGCGACTTTTCATTGGCTCGATTCCAATCGATTTAGACTAGCAATTCCCCGAAAATGAACATACCCGAAGTTATCATGAAATCAAAAATCGCTTTTCATTGGCTCGATTCCAATCGAATTAGACTAGAAATTCGCCAAAAATGAATAAACCCGAAGTTATCATGAAATAAAAAATAACTTTTCATTGGCTCGATTCCATTCAAATTAGACCAGCAATTCACCAAAAACAAACAATCCTAAAGTTATAATGAAATCAAAAACCACTTTTCATTAGCTCAATTCCAATCAAATTAGAATAGCAATTCGCCAAAATGAACAAACCCGGAGTTGTCATGAAATCAAAAGCAACTTTTCATTGGCTCGATTCCAATCGATTTAGACCTACAATTCGCAAAAAATGAACAAACCCGAAGATATCATAAAATATAAAACCACTTTTTGTTGGCTCGATTCCAAACGATTTCGACTAGCAGTTCGCCAAAACGAACAAACCCGAAGTTATCAAGAAATGAAAAATCCCTTTCCATTGGCTCAATTCCAATCGAACTAGACGAGCAATTCGCCAAAATAAACTAACCTGAAGTTATCATGAAATCAAAAGGCACTTTTCATTGGCTCGATTCCAATCAATTTAGATTAGCAATTCACCAAAAATGAACAAACCCGAAGCCATCTTGAAATGAAAAACCACTTTTCATTGGCTCAATTCCAATCAAATTAGACTAGTAATTCGTCAAAGACAAACAAACCCGAAGTTATCGTGAAATCGAAAACCACTTTTCACTGGCTGGATTCCAATCGATTTAGACAAGCAGTTCGCCAAAAATGAACAAACCTGAAGTTATCTTGAAATGAAAAACCACATTTCATTGACTCGATTCCTATCGAATTAGACTAGCAATTCGCCAAAACGAACAAGCCCGAAGTTATCATGAAATGGAAAACCACTTTTCATTGGCTCGATTCCAATCGAGCTAGACGAGCAATTACCCAAAATGAACAAAACCGAAGTTATCATGAAATCAAAAGCCATGTTTCATCAGCTCGATTCCAATCGATTTAGACTAGGAACACACCTAAAATGAACAAACCTGAAGTTATCATGAAATCAAAAGCCACTTTTCATTGGCTCGATTCCAATCGGTTTAGACTAGCAATTCGCCAAAAATGAACAAACCCGAAGTTTTCTTGAAATGAAAAGCCACTTTTCATTGGCTCGATTCCACTCGAATTAGAATTGCAATTCGCCAAAATTGAACAAACCCGAAGTTGACATGAAATGAAAAACCACTTTCCATCGACTCGATTCCCATCGAATTAGACGAGCAATTCCCCATAATGAACAAACCAAGAGCTATCATGAAATGAAAAACCACTTTTCATTGGCTTGATTCCAATCGAACTTGACAAGCAATTCGCCAAAATGAAAAAAACCTGAATTTATCATGAAATCAAAAGCCACTTTTCATTGGCTCGATTCCAATCAATTTAGACTAATCCGCCAAAAATGAACAAACCCGAAGTTATCTTGAAATGAAAAAGTACTTTTCATTGGCTCGATTCCAAATAAATTAGACTAGCAATTCGCCAAAAATGAACAAACCCGAAGTTGACATGAAATGAAAAATCACTTTTCATTGGCTCGATTCCTACCAATTTAGACTAGCAATCTGCCAAAAATGAACAAACCCGAAGTTATCTTGAAATGAAAAACTACTTTTCATTGGCTCGATTCCAATCGAATTAGACTAGCAATTCGCCAAAAATGAACAAACCCGAAGTTGACATGAAATGAAAAACCACTATCCATTGGCTCGATTCCTATCGAATTAGACGAGCAATTCCCCAAAACGAACAAACCAAAAGCTATCATGAAATGAGAAATCACTTTTCATTGGCTTGATTCCAATCGAACAAGACAAGCAATTCGCCAAAATGAAAAAACCCGAATTTATAATGAAAACAAAAGCCACTTTTGATTGGCTCGATTCCAATCGATTTAGACTAGCAATTCACCAAAAATGAACAAACCTGAAGTTATCTTAAAATGAAAAATCACTTTTCATTGGCTCGATTCGAATCGAATTACACTAGCAATTCGCCAAAAATGAACAAACCCAAAGTTGACATGAGATGAAAAACCACTTTTCATCGGCTCGATTCCTATAGAATTAGACGAGCAATTCCCCAAAACGAACAAGTCAAAAGCTATCATAAAATGAGAAGTCACTCTTCATTGGCTTGATTCCAATAGAACTAGACAAGTAATTCGCCAAAATGAAAAAACCCGAATTTATCTTGAAATGAAAAATCACTTTTCATTGGCTCGATTCCTATCGAATTAGACTCGTAATTCGGCAAAAATGAACAAACCCGAAGTTGACATGAAATCAAAAACCACTTTTCATTGGCTCGATTCCTATCGAATTAGAAGTGTAATTCCCCAAAACGAACAAACCAAGAGCTATCATGAAATGAAAAATCACCTTTCATTGGCTTGATTCCAATCGAACTAGATGAGCAATTCGCCAAAATGAAAAAACTCGAATTTATCATGAAATCAAAAGCCACTTTTCATTGGCTCGATTCCAATTGATTTATACTAGCAATTCGCCAAAAATGAACAAACCCGAATTTATCTTGAAATGAAAAATCACTTTTCATTAGCTCGATTCCAATCGAATTAGACTAGTAATTAGCCAAAAATGAACAAACCCGAATTTGACATGAAATCAAAAACCATATTTCATTGGCTCGATTCCAATCGAATTAGACGAGCAATTCCCCAAAACGAACAAACCAAAAGTTATCGTGAAATAAAAAACCACTCTTCAATGGCTCAATTCCAATCAAACTAGACGAGCAATTCGCGAAAATGAACAAACCCGAAGTTATCATGAAATTAAAAGCCGCTTTTCATTGGTTCGATTCTAAAAGATTTAGAATATCAATTCGCCAAAAACGAACAAACCCAAAGTTATCATGAAAGAAAAACCACTTTTCATTGGCTCGATTTCAATCGATTTAGACTAGCAATTCGACAAAAACGAACAAACCCGAAGTTATCATGAAATCAAAAATTGCTTTTCATTGGCTCGATTACAATCGAATTAGACTAGAAATTCACCAAAAACGAATAAACCCGAAGTTATCATGAAATCAAAAATAACTTTTCATTGGCTCAATTCCATTCAAATTAGACCAGCAATTCACCAAAAACAAATTAACCCAAAGTTATCATGAAATCAAAAACTACTTTTCATTAGCTCGATTCCAATCAAATTAGAATAGCATTTCGCCGAAATGAACAAACCCGAAGTTGTCATGAAATCAAAAGCAACTTTTCATTGGCTCGATTCCAATCGATTTAGACCAACAATTCGCCAAAAATGAACAAACCCGAAGATATCATAAAATATAAAACCACTTTTTGTAGGCTCGATTCCAATCGATTTCGACTAGCAGTTCGCCAAAACGAACAAAGCCGAAGTTATCAAGAAATGAAAAACCCCTTTCCATTGGCTCGATTCCAATCGAGCTAGACGAGCAATTCGCCAAAATGAACAAACCCGAAATTATCATGAAATCAAAAGCCACATTTCATTGGCTCGATTCCAATCGATTTAGACTAGCAATTCACCAAAAACGAACAAACCCGAAGCCATCTTGAAATGAAAAACCACTTTTCATTGGCTCGATTCCAATCGAATTAGACTAGAAATTCTCCAAAAATGAATAAATTCGAAGTTATCATGAAATAAAAAATAACTTTTCATTGGCTCGATTCCATTCAAATTAGACCAGCAATTCACCAAAAACAAACAAACCCAAAGTTGTAATGAAATCAAAAACCACTTTTCATTAGCTCAATTCCAATCAAATTAGAATAGCAATTCGCCAAAATGAACAAACCCGAAGTTGTCATTAAATCAAAAGCAACTTTTCATTGGCTCGATTCCAATCGATTTAGACCTACAATTCGCCAAAAATGAACAAAGCCGAAGATATCATAAAATATAAAACCACTTTTTGTTGGCTCGATTCCAAACGATTTCGACTAGCAGTTCGCCAAAACGAACAAACCCTAAGTTATCAAGAAATTAAAAACCCCTTTCCATTGGCTCGATTCCAATCGAACTAGACGAGCAATTCGCCAAAATAAACTAACCTGAAGTTATCATGAAATTAAAAGTCACTTTTCATTGGCTCGATTCCAATCAATTTAGACTAGCAATTCACCAAAAACGAACAAACCCGAAGCCATCTTGAAATGAAAAACCACTTTTCATTGGCTCAATTCCAATCGAATTAGACTAGTAATTCGTCAAAGACGAACAAACTCGAAGTTATCGTGAAATCGAAAACTACTTTTCATTGGCTGGATTCCAATCGATTTAGACAAGCAGTTCGCCAAAAATGAAAAAACCTGAAGTTATCTTGAAATGAAAAACCACATTTCATGACTCGATTCCTATCGAATTAACTAGCAATTTGCCAAAACGAACAAGCCCGAAGTTATCATGAAATGGAAAACCACTTTTCATTGGCTCGATTACAATCGAATCAGACGAGCGATTACCCAAAATGAACAAAATCGAAGTTATCATGAAATCAAAAGCCACGTTTCATCAGCTCGATCCCAATCGATTTAGACTAGGAACACGCCTAAAATGAACAAACCCGAAGTTATCATGAAATCAAAAGCCACTTTTCATTGGCTCGATTCCAATCGATTTGGACTAGCAATTCTCGAAAAATGAACAAACCCGAAGTTTTCTTGAAATGAAAAACCACTTTTCATTGGCTCGATTCCAATCGAATTAGACTAGCAATTCGCCAAAATTGAACAAACCCGAAGTTGTCATGAAATGAAAAACCACTTTTCATTGGCTCGATTCCAATCGAATTAGACTAACAATTCGCCAAAATGAAAAAACCCGAATTTATCATGAAATCAAAAGCCACTTTTCATTGGCTCGATTCCAATCAATTTAGACTAGCAATCCGCCAAAAATGAACAAACCCGAAGTTATCTTGAAATGAAAAACTACTTTTCATTGGCTCGATTCCAATCGAATTAGACTAACAATTCGCCAAAAATGAACAAACTCGAAGTTGACATGAAATGAAAAACCACTTTTCATTGGCTCAATTCCTATCAATTTAGACTAGCAATCTGCCAAAAAATGGACAAACCCGAAGTTATCTTGAAATTAAAAACTACTTTTCATTGGCTCGATTCCAATCGAATTAGACTAGCAATTAGCCAAAAATGAACAAACCCGAAGTTGACATGAAATGAAAACCACTTTCCATTGGCTCGATTCCTATCGAATTAGACGAGCAATTCCCCAAAACGAACAAACCAAAAGGTATCATGAAATGAGAAATCACTTTTCATTGGCTTGATTCCAATCGAACAAGACAAGCAATTCGCCAAAACGAAAAAACTCGAATTTATAATGAAATCAAAAGCCACTTTTGATTGGCTCGATTCCAATCGATTTAGACTAGCAATTCACGAAAAATGAACAAACCCGAAGTTATCTTGAAATGAAAAACCACTTTTCATTGGCTCGATTCCAATCGAATTAGACTAGCAATTCGCCAAAAATGAACAAACCTAAAGTTGACATGAGATGAAAAACCACTTTTCATCGGCTCGATTCCAATAGAATTAGACGAGCAATTCCCCAAAACGAACAAACCAAAAGCTATCATGAAATGAAAAATCACTTTTCATTGGCTTGATTCCAATCGAACTAGACAAGTAATTTGCCAAAATGAAAAAACCCGAATTTTTCTTGAAATGAAAAACCACTTTTCATTGGCACGATTCCTATCGAATTAGACTCGTAATTCGGCAAAAATGAACAAACCCGAAGTTGACATGAAATGAAAAACCACTTTTCATTGGCTCAATTTCGATCGAATTAGACGAGCAATTCCCCAAACGAACAAACCAAGAGCTATCATGAAATGAAAAACCACCTTTCATTGGCTTGATTCCAATCGAACTAGATGAGCAATTTGCCAAAATGAAAAAAACTCAAATTTATCATGAAATCAAAAGCAACTTTTCATTGGCTCGATTCCAATTGATTTATACTAGCGATTCGCCAAAAATGAACAAACTCGAAGTTATCTTGAAATGAAAAACCACTTTTCATTAGCTCGATTCCAATCGAATTAGACTAGTAATTCGCTAAAAATGAACAAACTCGAATTTGACATGAAATCAAAAACTACATTTCATTGGCTCGATTTCAATCGAATTAGACGAGCAATTCCCCGAAACGAACGAACCAAAAGTTATCGTGAAATAAAAACCACTCTTCAATGGCTCAATTCCAATCGAACTAGACGAACAATTCGCGAAAATGAACAAACCCGAAGTTATCATGAAATTAAAAGCCACTTTTCATTGGTTCGATTCCAAAAGATTTAGAATATCAATTCGCCAAAAACGAACAAACCCAAAGTTATCATGAAATGAAAAACCACTTTTCATTGGCTCGATTCCAATCGATTTAGACTAGCAATTCAACAAAAATGAACAAACCCGAAGTTATCATGAAATCAAAAATCGCTTTTCATTGGCTCGATTACAATCGAATTAGACTAGAAGTTCGCCAAAAACGAATAAACCCGAAGTTATCATGAAATCAAAAATAACTTTTCATTTGCTGGATTCCATTCAAATTAGACCAGCAATTCACCAAAAACAAGAAAACCCAAAGTTATCATGAAATAAAAATCCACTTTTCATTAGCTCGATTCCAATCAAATTAGAATAGCATTTCGCCAAAATAAACATACCCGAAGTTGTCATGAAATCAAAAGCCACTTTTCATTGGCTCGATTCCAATCCATTTAGACCAACAATTCACCAAAAATGAACAAACCCGAAGATATTATAAAATATAAAAACACTTTTTGTTGGCTCGATTCCAATCGATTTAGACTAGCAATTCAACAAAAATGAACAAACCCAAAGCCATCTTGAAATGAAAAACCACTTTTCATTGGCTCGATTCCAATCGAATTAGACTAGTAATTCGTCAAAGACGAACAAACCCGAACTTATCGTGAAATGAAAAACCACTTTTCATTAGCCGGATTCCAATCGATTTAGACAAGCAATTCGCCAAAAATGAACATACCTGAAGTTATCTTGAAATGAAAAACCACATTTCAATGGCTCATCGAATTAGAGGAGCAATTCGCCAAAACAAACAAACCCGAAGTTATCATGAAATGGAAAACCACTTTTCATTGGCTCGATTCCAATCGAGCTAGACGAGCGATTCGCCAAAATGAACAAAATTGAAGTTATCATGAAATCAAAAGCCACTTTTCAGCGGCTCGTTTCCAATCGATTTAGACTAGGAACACGCCTAAAATGAACAAACCCGAAGTTATCTTGAAATCAAAAGCCAGTTTTCATTGGCTCGATTCCAATCAATTTAGACTAGCAATTTGCTAAAAATGAACAAACCCAAAGCTATCTTGAAATGAAAAACCACTTTTCATTTGCTCGATTCCAATCGAACTAGACGAGCAATTTTCCAAAATGAACAAACACGAAGTTATCATGAAATGAAAAACCACTTTTCATTGGCTCAATTCCAATCAATTTACCTAGCAATTCGCCAAAAGTGAACAAACCTAAAGTTATCTTGAAATGAAAAACCACTTTTCATTAGCTAGATTCCAATCGAATTAGACTAGTAATTCGCCAAAAATGAACAAACCCGAAGTTAGCGTGAAATCAAAAACCAGTTTTCATTGGCTCGATTCCAATCGATTTAGACTAGCAGTTCGCCAAAAACGAACAAACCCGAAGTTATCTGGAAATGAAAAACCACATTTCATTGGCTCAATTCCTATCGAATTAGACGAGCAATTCACCAAAATGAACAAACCCGAAGTTATCATGAAATGAAAAACTACTTTTCATTGGCTCGATTCCAATCGAACTAGACGAGCAATTCGCCAAAATGAACAAACCAGAAGTTATCATGAAATGAAAAAACACTTTTCATTGACTCGATTCCAATCGATTTAGACTAGCAATTCGCCAAAAGTGAACAAACCTAAAGTTGTCTTGAAATGAAAAACCACTTTTCATTAGCTCGATTCCAATCGAATTAGACTAGTAATTCGGCAAAAAAGATAAAAACCCAAAGCCATCTTCAAATGAAAAAACCACTTTTCATTGGATCGATTCCAATCGAATTAGACTAGTAATTCGCCAAAAATGAATAAACACGAAGTTATCGTGAAATCAAAAACCACTTTTTATTGGCTCGATTCCAATCGATTTAGACCAGCAGTTTGCCAAAAATGAACAAACCCGAAGTTATCTTGAAATGAAAAACCACATTTCATTGGCTCGATTCCTATCGAATTAGACGAGCAATTCACCAAAATGAACAAACCCAAAGTTATCATGAAATGAAAAGCCACACCAAAAACGAACAAACCCAAAGTTATCTTGAAATGAAAAACCACATTTCATTGGCTCGATTCCTTTCGAATTAGACGAGCAACTCACCAAAATGATCAAACCCGAAGTTATCATGAAATGAAAAACAACTTTTCATTGGCTCGATTCCAATCGATTTAGACTAGCAATTCGCCAAAAGTGATCAAACCGAAAGTTATCTTGAAATGAAAAGCCACTTTTCATTAGCTCGATTCCAATCGAATTAGACTAGTAATTCGCCAAAAACGAACAAACCCAAAGCCATCTTGAGATGAAAAACCACTTTTGATATGCTCGATTCCAATCGATTTAGACTAGCAGTTTGCCAAAAACGAACAAACCTGAAGTTTTCTTGAAATGAAAAACCACATTTCATTGGCTCGATTCCGATTGAATTAGACGAGCAATTCACCAAAATGAACAAACCTGAAGTTATCATGAAATGAAAAGCCACTCCAAAAATGAACAAACCCGAAGTTATCTTGAAACGAAAAACCACATTTCATTGGCTCGATTCCTTTCGAATTAGACGAGCAACTCACCAAAATGAACAAACCCAAAGTTATCATGAAATGAAAAACCACTTTTCATTGGCTCGATTCCAGTCGAACTAGACGAGCAATTAGCCAAAATGAACAAACCTGAAGTTATGATGAAATGAAAAACCACTTTTCATTGGCTCGATTCCAATCGATCTAGACTAGTAATTCGCCAAAAGTGAACGAACCCAAAGTTATCTAGAAATGAAAAACCACTTTTCATTAGCTCGATTCCAATCGAATTAGACTAGTAATTCGCCAAAAATGAACAAACCCGAAGTTATCATGAAATCAAAAATCACTTTTCATTGGCTAGATCCCAATCGATTTATACTAGCAGTTCTCCAAAAATGAACAAACCCAAAGTTATGTTGAAATGAAAAGTTACTTTTCATTTGCTCGATTCCTATCGAATTAGACGAGCAATTCTCCAAGTCGAACAAACCCATAGTTATCAAGAAATGAAAAACCCCTTTTCATTGGCCCGATTCCAATCGAATTAGACTCGCAATTCGCCAAAAAAGGAACAGACTCGAAGTTAAGAAGAAATAAAAAAACTACTTTTCATTGGCTCGATTCCAATCGAATTAGACGAGCAACTCCCCAAAATGAACAAACCCGAAGTTATTAAGAAATGAAAAACCCCTTTCCATTAGCTTGATTCCAATCGAACTAGACGAGCAATTCGCCAAAATAAAGAAACCCGAAGTTATCATGAAATCAAAAGCCATTTTTCATTGGCTCGATTCCAATTGATTTAGACTCGCAATTCGCCAAAAATGAATCAACCCGAAGTTATCTTGAAATGAAAAACCACTTTTCATTTGCTCGATTCCAATCGAATTAGACTAGCAATTCGCCAAAAATGAACAAACCTGAAGTTATCATGAAATCAAAAGCCACTTTTCATTGGCTCAATTCCAATCGATTAAGACCAGCAATTCGCCAAAAACGAACAAACCCAAAGATATCATCAAATAAAAAACCACTTTTCATTGGCTCGATTCCAATCGATTTCGACTAGCAGTTTGCCAAAACGAACAAACCCAAAGTTATCAAGAAATGAAAAACCCCTTTGCATTGGCTCGATTCCAATCGAATTAGATGAGCAATTCGCCAAAATGAACAAACCCGAAGTTATCATAAAATCAAAAGCCACTTTTCATTGGCTCGATTCCAATTGAACTAGACGAGTAATTCTCCAAAATGAACAAACCCGATGTTATCATGAAATGAAAAACCACTTTTCATTGGCTCGATTCCAATCGATTTAGACTAGCAATTCGCCAAAAGTGAACAAACCCGAAGTTATCTTGAAATGAAAAACCACTTTTCATTAGCTCTATTCCAATCGAATTAGACTATTAATTCGCCAAAAACGAACAAACCCGAAGTTATCATGAAATCAAAAATCACTTTTCATTGGCTCGATCCCAATCGATTTAGACTAGCAGTTCTCAAAAAATGAACCAACTCAAAGTTATGTTGAAATTAAAAGTTACTTTTCATTTGCTCGATTCCTATCGAATTAGACGAGCAATTCGCCAAATCGAACAAACCCAAAGTTATCAAGAAATGAAAAACCTCTTTTCATTGCCTCGATTCCAATCGAATTAGACTCGGAATTCGCCAAAAAAGGAACAAACCGAAGTTAAGAAGAAATCAAAAAACTACTTTTCATTGGCTCGATTCCAATCAAATTAGACGAGCAACTCCCCAAAATGAACAAATGCGAAGTTATTAAGAAATGAAAAACCCCTTTCCATTAGCTTGATTCCAATCGAACTAGACGAGCAATTCGCCAAAATAAAGGAACCCGAAGTTATCATGAAATCAAAAGCCATTTTTCATTGGCTCGATTCCAATTGATTTAGACTAGCAATTCGCCAAAAATGAATAAACCCGAAGTTATCTTAAAATGAAAAACCACTTTTCATTTGCCCGATTCCAATCGAATTAGACTAGCAATTTGCCAAAAATGAACAAACCTGAAGTTATCATGAAATTGAAAGCCACTTTTCATTGGCTCAATTCCAATCGATTTAGACCAACAATTCACCAAAAACAACAAACCCAAAGATATCATCAAATAAAAAACCACTTTTCATTGGCTCGATTCCAATCGATTTCAACTAGCAGTTTGCCAAAACGAACAAACCCAAAGTTATCAAGAAATGGAAAACCCATTTGCATTGGCTCGATTCCAATCGAACTAGATGACCAATTCGCCAAAATGAACAAACCCGAAGTTATCATAAAATCAAAAGCCACTTTTCATTGGCTCGATTCCAATCGAACTGGACGAGCAATTTGCCAAAATGAACAAACCCGATGTTATCATGAAATGAAAAACCACTTTTCATTGGCTCGATTCCAATCGATTTAGACTAGCAATTCGCCAAAAGTGAACAAACCCGAAGTTATGTTGAAATGAAAAACCACTTTTCATTAGCTCGATTCCAATCGAATTAGACTATTAATTTGCCAAAAATGAACAAACCTGAAGTTATCATGAAATCGAAAGCCACTTTTCATTGGCTCAATTCCAATCGATTTAGACCAACAATTCGCCAAAAACGAACAAACCCAAATATATCATCAAATAAAAAACCACTTTTCAATGTCTCAATTCCAATCGATTTCGTCTAACAGTTTGCCAAAACGAACAAATCCAAAGTTATCAAGAAATGAAAAACCTCTTTGCATTGGCTCGATTCCAATTGAACTAGATGAGCAATTCGCCAAAATGACCAAACCCGAAGTTATCATAAAATAAAATTCCACTTTTCATTAGCTCGATTCAAATCGATTTAGACTCGTAATTTACCAAAAACCAAAAAACCAGAAGTTATCGTGAAATCAAAAACCACTTTTCATTGCCTCGATTCCAATCGATTTAGACTAGCAGTTCGCCAAAAATGAACAAACTTAAAGTTATCTTGAAATGAAAAGTGACTTTACATTGGCTCAATTCCTTTCGAATTAGACGAGCAATTCACCAAAACGAACAAAGCCGAAGTTATCATGAAATGGAAAACCACTTTTCATTGCCTCAATTCCAATCGAACTAGACGAGCAATTCGCCAAAAAGAACAAACCCGAAGTTATCATGAAATCAAAAACCACTTTTCATTGGCTCGATTCCAATCGAATTAAACCAGCAACTCGTCAAAAATGAAAAAAACCCAAAGTTACCGTGAAATCAAAAACCACATTTCATTTGCTCGATTAAAATCGAAATAGACCAGCAATTCGCCAAAAAATGACCAAACCCAAAGTTATCAAGAAATCAAAAGCCACTTTTTCATTGGCCCAATTCCAATCGATTTGGACTAGCAACTCGCCAAAAATGAACAAACCCGAAGTTATCATGAATTGAAAAACCACTTTTCATTGACTCGATTCCAATCGAACAAGACGAGCGATTTGGCAAAAGGAACAAGCCTGAAGTTATCATGAAATCAAAAGCCACTTTTCATTGCCTCGATTCCAAAAGATTAAGCTAGCAATTCGCCAAAAATGAACAAACTCGAAGTTATCATGAAATGAAAAATGACTTTTCATTGGCTCGATTCCAATCGAATTAGACTACCAATTCGCAAAAAATGAACAAACCTAAAGTTATCATGAAATCAAAAATGACTTTTCGTTGCTCAATTCCAATCAAACTAGACGAGCAATTCGCCAAAACGAACCAACCCGAAGTTATCATGAAATCAAAAGCCACATTTCATGGGCTTGATCCCAAAAGATTTGGACTAGCAATTTACTAAAAATGAACAAAACCGAAGTTATCACGAAATGAAAAACCACTTTTCATTGGCTTGATTCCAATCGAATTAGACTAGTAATTCGCCAAAAATGAGAAAACTCGAACTTATCGTGAAATCAAAAACCACTTTTCGTTGGCTCGGTTCCAATCGATTTAGACTGGCAGTTCGCCAAAAACGAACAAATCCAAAGTTATCTTGAAATGAAAAGTGACTTTTCATCGGCTCGATTCCTATCGAATTAGATGAGCTATTCGCCAAAATGAACAAACCCGAAGTTATCATGAAATGAAAAACCCCTTTTCATTAGCTCGATTCCAATCGAATTAGACTAGGAATTCGCCAAAAACGAACAAACCCGAAGTTCACAAGAAATCAAAAACTACTTTTCCTCGGCTCGATTCCAATTGAATTAGATGAGCAATTCCCAAAATGAACAAAGCCGAAGTTATCAAGATATGAAAAACCCCATTCCATTGGCTCGATTCCAATCGAACTAGACGAGCAATTCGCCAAAAAAAACAAACCCAAAGTTATCATGAAATGAAAAACCACTTTTCATCGGCTCGATTCCAATTGAACTAGATGAGTAATTCGCCAAAATGAACAAAACCGAAGTTATCATGAAATCAAAAGCCACTTTTCATTGGCTCGATTCCAATCGATTTAGACTAGCAATTCACCAAAAATGAACAAACCCGAAGTTATCTTGAAATGAAAAACCACTTTTCATTGGCCCGATTCCAATCGAATTAGACTAGTAATTCGCCTAAAATGAACAAACCCGAAGTTGAACTGATATCAAAAATCACTTTTCATTGGCTCGATTCCTATTGAATTAGACGAGCAATTCACCGAAACGAACAAACTAAAAGTTATCATGAAATGAAAAACTACTTTTCGTTGGCTTGATTCCTATCGTACTAGACGAGCAATTCGCCAAAATGAAAAAAACCCAAATTTATCATGAAATCAAAAGCAACCTTTCATTGGCTCGATTCCAATCGATTTAGACTAGCAATTTTCCAAAAATGAACAAACCCGAAGTTATCTTAAAATGAAAAACCACTTTTCATTAGCTTGATTTCAATCGAATTAGACTAGTAATTCGCCGAAAATGAACAAACCCGAAGTTGACATGAAATCAAAAATCACTTTTCATTAGCTCGATTCCAATCGAATTAGACGAGCAATTCCCCAAAACGAACAAAGCAAAAGTTATCATGAAATGAAAAACCACTTTTCAATGGCTCGATTCCAATCGAACTAGACGAACAATTCGCCAAAATGAACAAACCCAAAGTTATCATGAAATTAAAAGCCATTTTCATTGGCTCCATTCCAAAAGATTTAGACAATAAATTTTCGTAAAAAACGAACAAACCCAAAGTTATCATGAAATGAAAAACAACTTTTCATTGGCTCGATTCCAATCGATTTAGACTAGCAATTCGCCAAAAACAAACAAACCCGAAGTTATCATGAAATCAAAAATCGCTTTTCATTGGCTCGATTCCAATCGAATTAGACAAGAAATTCGCCAAAAACGAATTAACACGAAGTTATCATGAAATCAAAAATAACTTTTCATTGGTTCGATTCCATTCAAATTAGACAAGCAATTCGCCAAAAACAAATAAACCCAAAGTTATAATGAAAGCAAAAACCACTTTTAATTAGCTCGATTCCAATCAAATTAGAATATTAATTTGCTAAAACGAACAAACCCGAAGTTGTCATGAAATCAGAAGCCACTTTTCATTGGCTCGATTCCAATCAATTTAGACCAACAGTTCGCCAAAAATGAACAAACCCGAAGATATCATCAAATAAAAAACCACTTTTCATTTACTCGATTCCAATCGATTTCGACTAGTAGTTCGCCAAAACGAACAAACCTGAAGTTATCAAAAAATGAAAAACCCTTTTCCATTGGCTCGATTCCAATCGAACTAGACGAGCAATTCTCTAAAATGAACAAACCCGAAGTTATCATGAAATCAAAGGCCACTTTTCATTGGCTCGATTCCAATCGATTTAGACTAACAATTCACCAAAAACGAAAAAACCCAAAGTCATCTTGAAATGAAAAACCACTTTTCATTGGCTCTATTCCAATCCAATTAGACTAGTAATTCGTCAAAGATGAACAAACCCGAAGTTATCGTGAAATCAAAAACCACTTTTCATTGGCTCGATTCCAATCGATTTAGACTAGCAGTTCGCCAAAAATGAACAAACCTGAAATTATCTTGAAATTAAAAACCACATTTCATTGGCTCGACTCCTATCGAATTAGACGAGAAAATCGCCAAAACGAACAAACCCAAAGTTATAATGAAATGGAAAACCACTTTTCATAGGCTCGATTCCAATCGAGCTAGATGAGCGATTCACCAAAATGAACAAACCCGAAGTTATCTTGAAATCAAAAGCCACTTTTCATCGGCTCGATTCCAATCGATTTAGACTAGGAACACGCCTAAAATGAACAAACCCGAAGTTATCATGAAATCAAAAGCCACTTTTCATTGGATCAATTCCAATCGATTTAGACTAGCAATTCGCCAAAAACTAACAAACCCGAAGTCATCTTGAAATGAAAAATCACTTTTCATTGGCTCGAATACAATCAAATTAGACTAGTAATTCGCCGAAAATGAATAAACCCGAAGTTATCAGGAAATTAAAAACCACTTTTCATTGGCTCGATTCCAATCGATTTAGACAAGCAGTTCGCCAAAAATGAACAAACCCGAAGTTATCTTAAAATGAAAAACCACATTTCATTGGCTCGATTCCTATCGAATTAGACGAGCAATTCACCAAAATGAACAAACCCGAAGTTAACATGAAATGAAAAACTACTTTTCATTGGCTCGATTCCAATCGATCTAGACGAGTAATTCGCCAAAATGAACAAACCCGATATCATCATGAAATGAAAAACCACTTTCCATTGGCTCGATTCCAATCGATTTAGACTACCAATTCGCCAAAAGTGAACAAACTCGAAGTTATCTTGAAATGAAAAACCACTTTTTATTAGCTCGATTCCAATCGAATTAGACTATTAATTCGCCAAAAACGAACAAACCCGAACTTATCAAGAAATCAAAAATCACTTTTCATTGGCTCGATCCCAATTGATTTGGACTAGCAGTTCTCCAAAAATGAACAAACCCAAAGTTAAGTTGAAATGTAAAGTTACTTTTCATTTGCTCGATTCCTATCGAATTAGACGAGCAATTCGCCAAAACGAACAAACCCAAAGTTATCAAGAAATGAAAAACCACTTTTCATTGGCTCGATTCGAATCGAATTAGACTCGCAATTCACCAAAAACGAACAAACCCAAAGTTATCAAGAAATGAAAAACCCCTTTCCATTGGCTCGATTCCCATCGAACTAGACGAGCAGTTCGCCAAAATGAACAAACCGGAAGTTATCATGAAATAAAAAGCAACTTTTCATTGGCTCGATTCAAATCAATTTAGACTAGCAATTCGTCAAAAATGGTCAAACCCAAAGTTATCTTGAAATGAAAAACCACATTTCATTGGCTCGATTCCAATCGAATTAGACTCGTAATTTACAAAAAACGAACAAACCCGAAGTTATCGTGAAATCAAAAACCACTTTTCATTGGCTCGATTACAATCGATTTAGACTAGCAGTTCGTCAAAAATGAACAAACCCAAAGTTATGTTGAAATGAAAAGTGACTTTTCAATGGCTCGATTCCTATCCAATTAGACAAGCAATTCACCAAAACGAACAAACCCGAAGCTATCATGAAATGAAAAACCACTTTTCATTGCCTCGATTCCAATCGAACTAGACGAGCAATTCGCCAAAAAGAACAAACCCGAAGTTATCATGAAATCAAAAACCACTTTTCATTGACTCGATTCCAATCGAATTGGACGAGCCATTCCCCAAAACGAGCAAACCCGAAGTTGTCATGAAATCAACAACAACTTTTCATTGGCTCGATTCCAATCGAACTAGACGAGCAATTCACCAAAATAAAGAAACCCGAAGTTATCATGAAATCAAAAGCCATTTTTCATTTGCTCGATTTCAATCGAATTAGACTAGCAATTCGTCAAAAATGAACAAACCTGAAGTTATATTGAAATCAAAAGCCACTTTTCATTGGCTCAATTCCAATCGATTTAGACCAACAATTCACCAAAAACGAACAAACCCAAAGATATCATCAAATAAAAAACCACTTTTCATTGGCTCGATTCCAATCGATTTCGACTTATAGTTTGCCAAAACGAACAAACCCAAAGTTATCAAGAAATGAAAAACCCCTTTGCATTGGCTCAATTCCAATCGAACTAGATGACCAATTCGCCAAAATGAACAAACCCGAAGTTATCATAAAATCTAAAGCCACATTGCATTGGCTCGATTCCAATCGAACTAGACGAGCAATTCGCCAAAATGAACAAACCCGATGTTATCATGAAATGAAAAACCACTTTTCATTGGCTCGATTCCAATCAATTTAGACTAGCAATTCGCCAAAAGTGAACAAACCCGAAGTTATCTTGAAATGAAAAACCACTTTTCATTAGCTCGATTCCAATCGAATTAGACTATTAATTCGCCAAAAATGAACAAACCTGAAGTTATCATGAAATCAAAAATC
The DNA here is from genome assembly GCF_002742605.1 of Olea europaea var. sylvestris. Taxonomy (NCBI): domain Eukaryota; kingdom Viridiplantae; phylum Streptophyta; class Magnoliopsida; order Lamiales; family Oleaceae; genus Olea; species Olea europaea. Next base: position 131,262 of record NW_019227947.1, read on the forward strand.
ACTTTTCATTGGCTCGATCCCAATCGATTTAGACTAGCAGTTCTCCAAAAATGAACAAACCTAAAGTTATGTTGAAATGAAACGTTACTTTCCATTTGCTAGATTCCTATCGAATTAGACGAGCAATTCGCCAAATCGAACAAACCCAAAGTTATCAAGAAATGAAAAACCTCTTTTCATTGGCTCGATTCCATTCGATTTAGACTCGCAATTCGTCAAAAATGAACAAACCCGAAGTTAAGAAGAAATCAAAAAACTACATTTCATTGGCTCGATTCCAATCGAATTAGACGAGCAACTCCCCAAAATGAACAATCCCGAAGTTATTAAGAAATGAAAAAACCCCTTTCCATTAGCTTGATTCCAATCGAACTAAACGAGCAATTCGCCAAAATAAAGAAGCCCGAAGTTATCATGAAATCAAAAGCCATTTTTAATTGGCTCGATTCCAATTGATATAGACTAGCAATTAGCCAAAAATGAATGAACCCGAAGTTATCTTGAAATGAAAAACCACTTTTCATTTGCTCGATTCCAATCGAATTAGACTAGCAATTCGCTAAAAATGAACAAACCTGAAGTTATCATGAAAACAAAAGCCACTTTTCATTGGCTCAATTCCAATCGATTTAGACCAACAATTCGCCAAAAACGAACAAACCCAAAGATATCATCAAATAAAAAACCACTTTTCATTGGCTCGATTCCAATAGATTTCGACTAGCAGTTTGCCAAAATGAACAAACACAAAGTTATCAAGAAATGAAAAACCCCTTTGCATTGGCTCGATTCCAATCGAACTAGATGAGCAATTCGCCAAAATGAACAAAATCGAAGTTATCATAAAATCAAAAGCCACTTTTCATTGGCTCGATTCCAATCGAACTAGACGAGAAATTCGCCAAAATGAACAAACCCGATGTTATCATGAAATGAAAAACCACTTTTCATTGGCTCGATTCCAATCGATTTAGACTAGCAATTCGCCAAAAGTGAACAAACCCGAAGTTATCTTCAAATTAAAAACCACTTTTCATTAGCTCGATTCCAATCGATTTAGACTATTAATTCGCCAAAAACGAACAAACCCGAAGTTATCATGAAATCAAAAATCACTTTTCATTGGCTCGATCCCAATTGATTTAGACTAGCAGTTCTCCAAAAATGAACAATCCCAAAGTTATGTTGAAATGAAAAGTTACTTTTCATTTGCTCGATTCCTATCGAATTAGACGAGCAATTTGCCAAATCGAACAAACCTAAAGTTATCAAGAAATGAAAAACCTCTTTTCATTGGCTCGATTCCAATCGAATTAGACTCACAATTCGCCAAAAAAGGAACAAACCCGAAGTTAAGAAGAAATCAAAAAACTACTTTTCATTGGCTCGATTTCAATCGAATTAGACAAGCAACTCCCCAAAATGAACAAACCCGAAGTTATTAAGAAATGAAAAACCCTTTTCCATTAGCTTGATTCCAATCGAACTAGACGAGCAATTCGCCAAAATAAAGAAACCTAGAGATATCATGAAATCAAAAGCCATTTTTCATTGGCTCGATTCCAATTGATTTAGACTGGCAATTCGCCAAAAATGAATAAACCCGAAGTTATCTTGAAATGAAAAACCACTTTTCATTGGCTTGATTCCAATTGAATTAGACTAGCAATTCGCCAAAAATGAACAAACCTGAAGTTATCATGAAATCAAAAGACACTTTTCATTGGCTCAATTCCAATCGATTTAGACCAGCAATTCGCCAAAAACGAACAAACCCGAAGATATCATCAAATAAAAAACCACTTTTCATTGGCTCGATTCCAATCAAATTCGGCTAGCAGTTTACCAAAACGAACAAACCTAAAGTTATCAAGAAATGAAAAACCCCTTTGCATTGGCTCGATTCCAATCGAACTAGATGACCAATTCGCCAAAATGACCAAACCCTAAGTTATCATAAAATAAAAAGCCACTTTTCATTAGCTCGATTCAAATCGATTTAGAATCGTAATTTACCAAAAACCAAAAAACCAGAAGTTATCGTGAAATCAAAAACCACTTTTCATTGCCTCGATTCCAGTCGATTTAGACTAGCAGTTCGCCAAAAACGAAAAAACCCAAAGTTATCTTGAAATGAAAAGTGACTTTACATTGGCTCAATTCCTTTCGAATTAGACGAGCAATTCACCAAAACGAACAAACCCGAAGTTATCATGAAATGGAAAACCACTTTTCATTGCCTCAATTCCAAACGAACTAGACGAGCAATTCGCCAAAAAGAACAAACCCGAAGTTGTCATGAAATTAAAAACCACTTTTCATTGGCTTGATTCCAATCGAATTAAACCAACAACTCGCCAAAAATGAACAAACCTAAAGTTACCGTGAAATCAAAAACCACATTTCATTTGATCGATTAAAATCGAAATAGACCAGCAATTCGCCAAAAACGAACAAACCCAAAGTTATCAAGAAATCAAAAGCCACTTTTCATTGGCCCGATTCCAATCGATTTGGACTAGCAACTCACCAAAAATGAACAAACCCGAGGTTATCATGAATTGAAAAACCACTTTTCATTGACTCGATTCCAATCGAACAAGACGAGCAATTTGCCAAAAGGAACAAGCCCGAAGTTATCATGAAATCAAAAGCCACTTTTCATTGGCTCGATTCCAAAAGATTTAGCTAGCAATTCGCCAAAAATGAACAAACTCGAAGTTATCATGAAATGAAAAATGACCTTTCATTGGCTCGATTCCAATCGAATTAGACTACCAATTCGCAAAAAATGAACAAACCTGAAGTTATCATGAAATCAAAAATGACTTTTCGTTGCTCAATTCCAATCGAACTAGATGAGCAATTTGCCAAAACGAACCAACCCGAAGTTATCATGAAATCAAAAGCCACATTTCATGGGCTTGATCCCAAAAGATTTGGACTAGCAATTTACCAAAAATGAACAAAATCGAAGTTATCACGAAATGAAAAACCACTTTTCATTGTCTTGATTCCAATCGAATTAGACTAGTAATTCGCCAAAAATGAGAAAACCCGAACTTATCGTGAAATCAAAAACCACTTTTCGTTGGCTCGGTTCCAATCGATTTAGACTGGCAGTTCGCCAAAAACGAACAAATCCAAAGTTATCTTGAAATGAAAAGTGACTTTTCATCGGCTCGATTCCTATCGAATTAGATGAGCTATTCGCCAAAATGAACAAACCCGAAGTTATCATGAAATGAAAAACCCCTTTTCATTAGCTCGATTCCAATCGAATTAGACTAGGAATTCGCCAAAAACGAACAAACCCGAAGTTCACAAGAAATCAAAAACTACTTTTCCTCGGCTCGATTCCAATTGAATTAGATGAGCAATTCCCAAAATGAACAAAGCCGAAGTTATCAAGATATGAAAAACCCCATTCCATTGGCTCGATTCCAATCGAACTAGACGAGCAATTCGCCAAAAAAAACAAACCCAAAGTTATCATGAAATGAAAAACCACTTTTCATCGGCTCGATTCCAATTAAACTAGACGAGTAATTCGCCAAAATGAACAAAATTGAAGTTATCATGAAATCAAAAGCCACTTTTCATTGGCTCGATTCCAATCGATTTAGACTAGCAATTCACCAAAAATGAACAAGCCCGAAGTTATCTTGAAATGAAAAACCACTTTTCATTGGCCCGATTCCAATCGAATTAGACTAGTAATTCCCCCAAAATGAACAAACCCAAAGTTGAAATGAAATCAAAAATCACTTTTCATTGGCTCGATTCCTATTGAATTAGACGAGCAATTCACCGAAACGAACAAACTAAAAGTTATCATGAAATGAAAAACTACTTTTCGTTGGCTTGATTCCTATCGTACTAGACGAGCAATTCGCCAAAATGAAAAAACTCGAATTTACCATGAAATCAAAAGCAACTTTTCATTGGCTCGATTCCAATCGATTTAGACTAGCAATTTCCCAAAAATGATCAAACCCGAAGTTATCTTGAAATGAAAAACCACTTTTCATTAGCTTGATTCCAATCGAATTAGACTAGTAATTCGCCAAAAATGAACAAACCCGAAGTTGACATGAAATCAAAAACCACTTTTCATTAGCTCGATTCCAATCGAATTAGACGAGCAATTCCCCAAAACGAACAAAGCAAAAGTTATCATGAAATGAAAAATCACTTTTCAATGGCTCGATTCCAATCGAACTAGACGAGCAATTCGCCAAAATGAACAAACCCGAAGTTATCATGAAATTAAAAGCCATTTTCATTGGCTCGATTCCAAAAGATTTAGACTATAAATTTTTGCCAAAAACGAACAAACCCAAAGTTATCATGAAATGAAATCCACTTTTCATTTGCTCAATTCCAATCGATTTAAACTAGCAATTAGCCAAAAACAAACAAACCCGAAGTTATCATGAAATCAAAAATCGCTTTTCATTGGCTTGATTCCAATCGAATTAGACTAGAAATTCGCCAAAAACGAATTAACACGAAGTTATCATGAAATCAAAAATAACTTTTCATTGGTTCGATTCCATTCAAATTAGACCAGCAATTCGCCAAAAATAAATAAACCCAAAGTTATAGTGAAAGCAAAAACCACTTTTAATTAGCTCGATTCCAATCAAATTAGAATATTAATTCGCTAAAATGAACAAACCCGAAGTTGTCATGAAATCAGAAGCCACTTTTCATTGGCTCGATTCCAATCCATTTAGACCAACAATTCGCCAAAAACGAACAAACCCGAAGATATCATCAAATAAAAAACCACTTTTCATTGGCTCGATTCCATTCGATTTCGACTAGCAGTTCGCCAAAACGAACAAACCCGAAGTTATCAAAAAATGAAAAACCCTTTTCCATTGGCTCGATTCCAATCGAACTAGACGAGCAATTCTCCAAAATGAACAAACCCGAAGTTATCGTGAAATCAAAAGCCACTTTTCATTGGCTCGATTCCAATCGATTTAGACTAGCAATTCACCAAAAATGAAAAAACCCAAAGTCATCTTGAAATGAATAACCACTTTTCATTGGCTCTATTCCAAACCAATTAGACTACTAATTCGTCAAAGACGAACAAACCCGAAGTTACCGTGAAATCAAAAATCAACTTTCATTGGCTCGATTCCAATCGATTTAGACTAGCAGTTCGCCAAAAACGAATAAACCTGAAGTTATCTTGAAATGAAAAACCACATTTCATTGGCTCGACTCCTATCGAATTAGACGAGAAATTCGCCAAAACGAACAAACCCAAAGTTATAATGAAATGGAAAACCACTTTTCATTGGCTCGATTCCAATCGAGCTAGATGAGCGATTCAAACCCGAAATTATCTTGAAATCAAAAGCCACTTTTCATCAGCTCGATTCCAATCGATTTAGACTAGGAACACGCCTAAAATGAACAAACCCGAAGTTATCATGAATTGAAAAACCACTTTTCATTGACTCGATTCCAATCGAACAAGACGAGCAATTTGCCAAAAGGAACAAGCCCGAAGTTATCATGAAATCAAAAGCCACTTTTCATTGGCTCGATTCCAAATGATTTAGCTAGCAATTCGCCAAAAATGAACAAACTCGAAGTTATCATGAAATGAAAAATGACTTTTCATTGGCTCGATTCCAATCGAATTAGACTACCAATTCGCAAAAAATGAACAAACTTGAAGTTATCATGAAATCAAAAATGACTTTTCGTTGCTCAATTCCAATCGAACTAGACGAGCAATTCGCCAAAACGAACCAACCCGAAGTTATCATGAAATCAAAAGCCACATTTCATGGGCTTGATCCCAAAAGATTTGGACTAGCAATTTACCAAAAATGAACTAAACCGAAGTTATCACGAAATGAAAAACCACTTTTCATTGGCTTGATTCCAATCGAATTAGACTAGTAATTCGCCAAAAAAGAGAAAACCCGAACTTATCGTGAAATCAAAAACCACTTTTCGTTGGCTCGATTCCAATCGATTTAGACTGGCAGTTAGCCAAAAATGAACAAATCCAAAGTTATCTTGAAATGAAAATTGACTTTTCATCAGCTCGATTCCTATCGAATTAGATGAGCAATTCACCAAAATGAACAAACCCGAAGTTATCATGAAATGAAAAACCCCTTTTCATTAGCTCGATTCCAATCGAGCTAGATGAGCGAATCACCAAAATGAACAAACCCGAAGTAATCTTGAAATCAAAAGCCACTTTTTATCAGCTCGATTCCAATCGATTTAGACTAGGAACACGCATAAAATGAACAAACCCGAAGTTATCATGAAATCAAAAGCCACTTTTCATTGGATCAATTCCAATCGATTTAGACTAGCAATTCGCCAAAAACTAACAAACCCGAAGTCATCTTGAAATGAAAAATCATTTTTCATTGGCTCGATTACAATCGAATTAGACTAGTAATTCGTCGAAAATGAATAAACCCGAAATTATCAGGAAATTAAAAATTACTTTTCATTGGCTCGATTCCAATTGATTTAGACTAGCAGTTCGCCAAAAATGAACAAACCCAAAGTTATCTTAAAATGAAAAACCACATTTCATTGGCTCGATTCCTATCGAATTAGACGAGCAATTCACCAAAATGAACAAACCTGAAGTTATCATGAAATGAAAAACCACTTTTCATTGGCTCGATTCCAATCGAACTAGACGAGCAATTCGCAAAAATGAACAAACGCGATGGTATCATGAAATGAAAAACCACTTTTCATTGGCTCGATTCCAATCGATTTAGACTAGCAATTGGCCAAAAGTGAACAAACCCGAAGTTATCTTGAAATGCAAAACCACTTTTCATTAGGTCGATTCCAATCGAATTAGACTATTAATTCGCCAAAAATGAACAAACCCGAAGTTATCATGAAATCAAAAATCACTTTTCATTGGCTCGATCCCAATCAATTTAGACTAGCAGTTCTCCAAAAATGAACAAACCCAAAGTTATGTTGAAATGAAAAGTTACTTTTCATTTGCTCGATTCCTGTCGAATTAGACGAGCAATTCGCCAAAACGAACAAACCCGAAGTTATCAAGAAATGAAAAACCTCTTTTCATTGCCTCGATTCCAATCGAATTAGACTCGCAATTCGCCAAAAACGAGCAAACCTGAAGTTATCAAGAAATGAAAATTCCCTTTCCATTGGCTCGATTCCTATCAAACTAGACGAGCAATTCGCGAAAATGAACAAACCCGAAGTTATCATGAAATAAAAATCCACTTTGCATTGGCTCGATTCAAATCAATTTAGACTAGCAATTCGCTAGAAATGGTCAAACCGAAGTTATCTTGAAATGAAAAACCACTTTTCATTGGCTCGATTCCAATTGAATTAGACTCGTAATTTACCAAAAACGAACAAACCCGAAGTTATCATGAAATCAAAAACCACTTTTCATTGGCTCGATTACAATCGATTTAGACTAGTAGTTCGCCAAAAACGAACAAACCCAAAGTTACGTTGAAATGAAAAGTGACTTTTCATTGGCTCGATTCCTATCCAATTAGACAAGCAATTCGCCAAAACGAACAAACCCAAAGTTATCATGAAATGAAAAACCACTTTTCATTGCCTCGATTCCAATTGAATTGGACGAGCAATTCGCCAAAAAGAACAAAAACCCGAAGTTATCATGAAATCAAAAACCACTTTTCATTGACTCGATTCCAATAGAATTGGACGAGCAATTCCCCAAAACGAGCAAACCCGAAGTTGCCATGAAATCAAAAACAACTATTCATTGGCTCGATTCCAATCGAATTAAACCAACAACTCACTAAAAATGAACAAACCCAAAGTTACCATGAAATCAAAAACTACAATTCATTAGCTCGATTCAAATCAAATTAGACCAGCAATTCGCCAAAAACGAACAAAGCCAAAGTTATCAAGAAATCAAAAGCCACTTTTCATTGGCTCAAGTCCAATCGATTTAGACTAGCAACTCGCCAAAAATCAACAAACTCGAAGTTATCATGAAATCAAAAACAACTTTTCATTGGCTCGATTCCAATCGAATTAGACTAGAAATTCGCCAAAAATGAACAAACCCGAAGTTATAATGAAATGAAACACCACTTTTCATTTGCACGATTTCAACCGAATTAGTCAAGCAATTTGCCAAAAATGAACAAACCCGAAGTTATCATGAAATCAAAAGCCACTTTTGATTGGCTCAATTCGAATCGAATTAAACGAGCAGTTCACCAAAACTACAAAACCCAATGTTATCACGAAATCAAAAGCCACTTTTCGTTCGCTCGATTCTAATAGATTTAGACTAGCAATTTGCCAAAAATGAACAAACCCAAAGTTGTCATGAAATGAAAAATGACTTTTCATTGGCTCGATTCCAATCGAATTAGACGAGCAATTCCCCAAAACGAACAAACCCGAAGTAATCTTGAAATGAAAAACCACTTTTCATTGGCTCGATTCTAATCGAACTAGACGAGCAATTCGCCAAAATGAACAGACCCGAAGTTATCATGAAATTAAAAGCCACTTTTCATTGGCTCGATTCTAATCGAACTAGACGAGCAATTCGCCAAAATGAACAGACCCGAAGTTAACATGAAATGAAAAGCCACTTTTCATTGGCTCGATTTCAATCAAATTAGACTAGCAATTCGCAAAAAACGAACAAACCCGTAGTTATCATGAAATGAAAAACCACTTTTCATTGGCTCGATTCCAATCGAATTAGACGAGCAATTCCCCAAAACGAACAAATCCGAAGTTATCATGAAATGAAAAACCACTTTTCCTTGGCTCGATTCCAATTGAACTCGACGAGAATTTTGCCAAAATGAACAAACCCGAAGCTATAATGAAATCAATAGCCACATTTCATTGGCTCGATTCCAAAGGCTTTAGACTAGCAATTCGCGAAAAACGAACAAACCCGAAGTTATTATGAAACCATAAACCACTTTTCATTGGCTCTATTCCAATCGAATTAGACTAGCAATTCGCCAAAAATGAACAAACCCGAAGTTATCATGAAATTAAAGACCAATTTTCGTTGGCTCGATTCCAATCAAATTAGACGAGCAATTCTCCAAAACGAACGAACCCGAAATTATCAAGAAATGAAAAACCACTTTTCGTTGGCTCGATTCCGATCGAACTAGACGAACAATTCGCCAAAATGAACAAATCGACGTTATCATGAAATCAAAAGCCACTTTTCATTTGCTCGATTCTAAAAGATTTAGACTTGCAATTCGCGAAAAACGAACAAACCCGAAGTTATTATGAAATGAAAAACCATTTTTCATTGGCTCGATTCCAATCGAATTAGACGAGCAATTCGCCAAAATGAACAGCCCCGAAGTTATCATGAAATTAAAAGCCCCTTTTCATTGGCTCGATTCTAATCGAACTAGACGACCAATTCGCCAAAATGAACAAACCCGAAGTTATCATGAAATTAAAAGCCACTTTTCATTGGCTCGATTTAAATCAAATTAGACTAGCAATTCGCCAAAAACGAACAAACCCATAGTTATCATGAAATGAAAAACCACTTTTCATTGGCTCGGTTCCAATCGAATTAGACTACCAATTCGCCAAAAACGAACAAACCTGAAGTTATCATGAAATCAAAAACCACTTCTCATTGGCTCGATTCCAATCGAATTAGACTAGCCATTCGCCAAAAATGAACAAACCCAAAGTCATCATGAAATTAAAAACCACTTTTGATCAACTCGATTCCAATCGAATTACAATAGCAATTCGCCAAAAACGAACAAACCCAAAGTTATCATGAAATCAAAAGTCACTTTTCACTGGCTTGATTCTAGTCAATTTAGACTAGCAATTCGCCAAAAAACGAACAAGCCCGAAGATATCATCAAATGAAAAACCATTTTTCATTGGCTCGATTCCAATCGATTTAGACTAGCAGTTCGCCAAAAATGAACAAACACAAAGTTATCTTGAAATGAAAAATCACTTTTCATTGGCTCGATTCCTATCGAATTAGATGAGAAATTCGCCAAAACGAACAAACCCGAAGTTATCATGAAATGAAAAACTACTTTTAATTGGCTCGAATCCAATCGAACTAAACGAGCAATTCGCCAAAATGAACAAACCTGAAGTTATCATGAAATCAAAATCCACTGTTCATTGGCTCGATTCCAATCGAATTAGACTAGCAATTTGCTAAAAATGAACAAACCCAAAATTATCATGAAATCAAAAACCACTTTTCATTGCCTCGATTCCAATCGAATTAGACTAGCAATTCGCCAGAAAATGAACAAACCCGAAGTTATCATGAAATCAAAAACAACTTTCCATTGGCTCGATTCCAATCGACTTAGACTAGCAATTCTCCAAAAATGAACAAACCTTAAGTTAGCAAGAAATCAAAAACCATTTTTCATTAGATCGATTCCAATCGAATTAGAATAGCAATTCGCGAAAATGAACAAACCCGAAGTTACCATGAAATCAAAAGCCACTTTTCATTGGCTTGATTCCAATCGATTTAGACTTGCAATTCGCCAAAAATGAACAAACAGGAAGTTATCATGAAATAAAAACCACTTTTCATTGGCACGAGTCCAATTGACTTAGACTAGTATTTTGTAAAAAATGAACAAAACCCGAAGTTATCATGAAATGAAAAACCTCTTTTCATTGATTCGATTCCAATCGAATTAGACTATCAATTTGCCAAAAACGAACAAACCCGAAGTTATCACGAAATCAAAAACCACTTTTCATTAGCTCGATTCCAATCGAATTAGACGAGCAATTCGCCAAAACGAACAAAACCGAAGCTACCATGAAATCAAAAGCAACTTTTCATTGGCTCGATTCCCATCGAATTAGACCAGCAATTTGCCAAAAGTGAGCAAACCCAAAGTTATCATGAAATCAAAAACCACTTTTCATTCGGTCGATTCCAATCGAATTAGAATAGCAATTCGCCAAAATGAAGAAAATTGTAGTTATCCTGATATCAAAAGCTACTTTTCATCACCTCAATTCCAATCGATTTAGACTAGCAATTCGCTAAAAAATGAACAAACCCGAAGTTATCATGAAACCAAAAATCACTTTTCATTGGCTCAATTCCAATCGACTCAGACTAGCAATACGCCAAAAACGAACAAATCCAAAGTTATCATGAAATCAAAAATCACTTTTCATTAGCTCGATTCCAAACGAATTAGAATTACAATTCGCCAAAATGAAAGAACCCGAAGTTATCATGAAATCAAAAGCCACTTTTCATTGGCTCGATTCCAATCGATTTAGACTAGCAATTCGTCAAAAATGAACAAACCCGCAGATATCATCAAATGAAAAATCACTTTTCATTGCCTCAATTCCAATCGATTTAGACTAGCAGTTTGCCAAAAATGAACTAACCCGAAGTTATCTTGAAATGAAAAATCACTTTTCATTGGCTCGATTCCTATCGAATTAGATGAGTAATTCGCTAAAACGAACAAACTCGAAGTTATCATGAAATGAAAAACCACTTTTCATAGGCTCGATTCCAATCGAACTCGACGAACAATTCGCCAAAATGAACAAACCCTAAGTTATCATGAAATCAAAAGCCACTTTTTATTGGCTCGATTCAAATCGATTTAGGCTAGCAATTCGCCAAAAACGAACAAACCCAAAGTTATCATGAAATGAAAAATAACTTTTCATTGGCTCGATTCCAAACGAATTAGACTAGCAATTCGCCAGAACGACCAAACTCGAAGTTATCATAAAATCAAAAGCCACTTTTCATTGTCTCGATTCCAATCTATGTAGACTAGCAATTCGCTAAAAATGAACAAACCTGAAGTTATCATGAAACGAAGAACCACTTTTCATTGGCTCGATTCCAATCAAATTAGACTAGCTATTCCCCAAAAACGAACAAACCGGAAGATATCATGAAATCAAAAACCACTTTTTATTGGCTCGATTCCAATTAAATTAGACTAACAATTCACCAAAAATGAACAAATACGTGGTTATCATGAAATCAAAAACCACTTCTCATCAGCTGGATTCCAATTGAATTAGACTACCAATTCGCCAAAAACGAACAAACCCGAAGATATCATGAAATCAAAAGCCACTTTTCATTTGCTAGATTCCAATCGATTTAGACTTGCAATTCGTCAAAAATGGACAAACCTGAAGTTATCATGAAATGAAAACCACTTTTCATTGGCACGATTCCAATCGAATTAGACTAGTAATTCACAACAAATGAACAAAAATCGAAGTTATCATGAAATGAAAAACCTCATTTCATTGGCTTGATTCCAATCGAATTAGACAACAATTCGCCAAAAATGAACAAACCCGAATTTATCATGAAATCAAAAACCACTTTTCAATGGCTCGATTCCAATCGAATTAGACTAGCAATTCGCCAAAACGAAAAAACCCGAAGCTATCATGAAATCAAAGACAACTTTTCATTGGCTCGATTCCAATCGAATTAGACCAGCAATTCGCCAAAAATGAACAAACCCAAAGTTATCATGAAATCGAAAGCCACTTTTTATTAGCTCGATTCCAATCAAATTTGAATAGAAATTCGCCAAAACAAACAAACCCGTAGTTATCATGAAATCGAAAGCCACTTTTCATTGGCTCGATTCCAATCGATTTAGACTAGCAACTCGTCAAAAACAAACAAACCCAAAGTTTACATGAAATGAAAAACCACTTTTCATTAGCTCGATTCCAAACGAATTAGAATAACAATTCACCAAAATAAAAAAACCCGAAGCTATCATGAAATCCAAAACAACTTTTCATTGGCTCGATTCCAATCGATTCAGACTAGCAGTTCGCGAAAAAATGAACAAACCCGAAGTTAACATGAAATCAAAAACAACTTTTCATTGGCTCAATTCCAATCTACTCAGACTAGCAATTCGCCAAAAACGAACAAACCAAAAGTTATCATAAAATCAAAAACCACTTTTCATTAGCTCGATTCCAAACGAATTAGAATAACAATTCGCCAAAAAATGAACAAAGCCGAAGTTATCATGAAATTAATAACAACTTTTCATTGGCTCGATTCCAATCGTATTAGACTAGCAATTCGCCAAAAAATGAACAAACCTAAAGTTATCTTGAAATCAAAAATCATTTTTCATTAGCTTGATTCCAATTGAATTAGATTAGCAATTCGCCAAAACGAACAAACTGAAAGTTATCATGAAATCAAAAGCCACTTTTCAATGGCTCGATTCCAATCGATTTAGACTAGCTGTTCACCAAAAATGAACAAACCCGATGTTATCTTGAAATGAAAAACCACTTTTCATGGGCTCGATTCCTATCGAATTAGATGAGCAATTCGTAAAAATGGACAAACCCGGAGTTATCATGAAATGAAAAACCACTTTTCATCGGCTCGATTCTAATTGAACTTGACGAGCAATTCGCCAAAATGAACAAACCCGAAGTTATCATGAAATCAAAAGGCACTTTTCATTGGCTCGATTCCAATCGATTTAGACTAGCAATTCGCCAAAAACCAACAAACCTTATCATGAATTGAAAAACCACTTTTCATTGGCTCGATTCCAATCAAATAAGACTAGCAATTCGCCAAAAACGAAAAAACCCGAAGTTATCATGAAATCAAAATCCACTTTTCATTGGCTCGATTTCAATCGACTTAGACTAGTAATTCGCCAAAAATGAACAAATCCGAAGTTATCATGAAATTAAAAATAACTTTTCATTGGCTCGATTCCAATCGAATTAGACCAGCAAATCGCCAAAAATGAACAAACACAAAGTCACCATGAAATCAAAAACCACTTTCCGTTAGCTCAATTCCAATCGAATTAGAAGTGCAATTTGCCAAAACGAACAATTTCGAAATCGTCATGAAATAAAAAGGCACTTTTCATTGGTTCGACTCCAATCGATTTAGACTAGTAATTCGCCAAAAATGAAGTAACACGAAGATATCATCAAATGAAAAACCACTTTTCATTGGCTCGATTTCAATCGATTTAGACCAGCAGTTCGCCAAAAATGAACAAATCCGAAGTTATCTCGAAATGAAAAACTTCTTTCAATGGCTCGATTCCTATCGAATTCGCCAAGCAATTCGCCAAAACGAACAAACCCTAAGTTATCATGAAATCAAAATCCACTTTTCATTGCCTCAATTCCAATCGATTTAGACTTGCAATTCGCTAAAAATGAACAAACCCGAAGTTATCATGAAATTAAAACCACTTCTCATTGCCTCGATTCCAATCGAATTAGTCTAGTAATTCGTAAAAAATGAACAAACTCGAATTTATCATGAAATGAAAAACCTCTTCGCATTAGCTCGATTCCAATCGAATTAGACTAGCAATTCGCGAAAAATGAACAAAAATCGAAGTTATCATGAAATCAAAAACCACTCTTCATTGGCTCAATTCCAAACAAATTACACTAGCAATTCGCCAAAAACGAACAAATTCGAAGTTATCATTAAGTCAAAAACCACTTTTCATTAGCGTGATTCCAATCGAATTAGACTACCAATTCGGCAAACGAACAAACCCGAAGATATCATGAAATCAAAAGCCACTTTTCAATTGCTCGATTCCGATCAATTTAGAAAAGCAATTTGCCAAAAATAAACAAACCCGAAGTTACCATGAAATGAAAAACCACTTTTCTTTCGCTCGATTCCAATCGAATTAGACTAGCAATTCGCCAAAACCGAACAAACCCTAAGTCATCATGAAATCAAAAGCCACGTTTCATTGGCCCGATTCCATTCGATTTAGACTAGCAGTTTGCCAAAAATGAACAAACCCGAAGTTATCGTGAAATCTAAATCCACTTTTCATTAGCTCGATTCCAATCGATTTAGACTAGCAATTCACCAAAACAATCAAACCCGAAGATATCATGAAATCAAAAACCACTTTTCCTTGGCTCAATTCCAATCGTATTAGACTAGGAATTCGCCAAAAATGAACAAATCCGAAGTTATCATGAAATCAAAAACCACTTTTCATTAGCTGGATTCCAATCGATTAGACTAGCAATTTGCCAAAAACGAAAAAACTCCACTTTTCATTGGCTCAATTCCAATTAAATTAGACTAGCAATTGGCCAATAATGAACAAATCCGAAGTTATGATGAAATCAAAAACCACTTTTCATTAGTTGGATTCCAATCGATTTAGACTACCAATTCGCCAAAATGAACAAACCCGAAGATATCACGAAATTAAAAGCTACTTTTCAATTGCTTGAGTCCAATCGATTTAGAAGAGCAATTCGCCAAAAATAAACAAACTCGAATTTACCATGAATTGAAAAACCATTTTTCTTTGGCTCGATTCCAATCGAATTAAACTAGCAATTTGCCAAAACCGAATAAACCCTAAGTTATCATGAAATCAAATGCCACATTTCATTGGCTCGATTCCAATCGATTTATACTAACAATTCGCTAAAAATGTACAAACCCGAAGTTATCAGGAAATGAATAACTAGTTTTCTTTAGCTCGATTCCAATCATATTAGACTAGCAATACACTAAAAACGAACAAACTCAAAGTTATCATGAAATCAAAAGCCACTTTTCATTGGCTCGATTCCAATCGATTTAGACTAGCAATTCACCAAGAACGAACAAACCCAAAGTTATCATGAAATCAAAAACCACTTTCATTAGCTCGATTCCAATCGAATTAGACTAGCAATTCGCCAAAACAAACAAACCTGAAGATATCATGAAATCAAAAACCACTTTTCCTTGGCTCAATTCCAATCGAATTAGACTAGCAATTCGCCAAAAATGAACAAAATGGAAGTTATCATGAAATCAAAAACCACATTTCATTAGCTTGATTCCAATCGATTAGACTAGCAATTCGCCAAAAATGAAAAAACTCGAAGTTATCCTGAAATGAAAAACAACTATTCATTGGCTCAATTCCAATCAAATTAGACTAGCAATTCGCCAAAAATGAACAAATCTGAAGTTACCATGAAGCAAAAACCACTTTTCAATAGCTGGACTCCAATCGATTTAGACTAGCAATTTGCTAAAAACCAACAAACCCGAAGTTATCATG
The DNA here is from genome assembly GCF_002742605.1 of Olea europaea var. sylvestris. NCBI lineage: Eukaryota > Viridiplantae > Streptophyta > Magnoliopsida > Lamiales > Oleaceae > Olea > Olea europaea. The sequence continues at coordinate 147,392 of NW_019227947.1, forward strand.
AAATGAAAAACCACTTTTCTTTGGCTCGATTCCAATCGAATTAGACAAGCAATGCGCCAAAAATGAACAATCTAGAAGTTATTTTCATTGGCTCGATTTCAATCGAATAAGACTAGAAATTAGCCAAGAACAAACAAACCCGAAGTTATCATGAAATCAAAAACCACTTTTCATTGGCTCAATTCCAATCGAATTAGACTACCAATTCGCCAAAAATGAACAAACCTGAAGTTATCAAGAAATCAAAAGCCACATTTCATTGGCTCGATTGCAATCGAATTAGACACCAATTCGCTAAAAACAGAAAAGCCTGAAGTTATCATGAAATCCAAAGCCACTTTTCATTGGCTCGATTACAATCGAATTAGACTAGCAATTTGCTAGAAATGGAAAAACTCAAAGTTATAATTAAATCAAAAGGCAGTTTTCATTGGGCAGATTGCAATCGAATTAGACTATCATTTCGCCAAAAATGAACAAACCCGATGTTATCATGAAATCAGAAGCTACTTTTCATTGGCTAGATTCCAATCGAATTAGAATAGCAATTCGCCAAAAGTGAACAAGCCGAAAGTTATCATGGAAACAAAAACCAGTTTTCATTGGCTCGATTCCAATCGAATCAGACTAGCAATTCGCCAAAAATGAACAAACCCGAAGTTATAATGTTATCAAAAGCTACTTTTCAATGGCTCGATTCCTATCGAATTAGAATAGCAATTCGCTAAGTTATCATGAAATCAATATCCACTTTTCATTGGCTCAATTTGAATCGAATTAGAATAGCAATTCGCCAAAACTAAACAAACCCGAAGTTATCATGAAATTAAAAGCCAGTTTTCATTGGCTCGATTTCTATCGAATTAGACTAGAATTAGCCAAAAATGAACAAACCCGAAGTTATCATGAAATCAAAGACCACTTTTCATTGGCTCGATTCCATTCGAATTAGACTAGCAATTAGCTAAAAACGAGCGAAGCCGAAGTTATCATGAAATCAATAACCACTTTTCATTGGCTTGATTCGAATCGAATTAGACTAGCAATTTGCCAAAAATGAACAAACCCGAAATTATCATGATATCGAAAGACACTTTTCAATGGTTCGATTCCAATCGAATTAGACTAGCAATTCGCCAATAATAATAAACCCGAAGTCATCATGAAATCATTAGAAGACACTTTTCATTCGCTCGATTCCAATCAAATTAGACAGTAATTCGCCAAAAATGAACAAACACGAAGATATCATGAAATCAAAAACCACTTTTCATTGGCCCGATTCTAATCGAATTAGACTAGCAATTCACCAAAAATGAATAAACCCGTAGTTATCATGAAATTAAAATCCTTTTTTTTCATTGGCTCGATTCCAATAGAATTAGACTTGCAATTCAGGAAAAATGAACAAACCTGAAGTTATCATGAAATCAAAAGCCACTTTTCATTGGCTCGATTCAAATCGAATTAGACTAGCAATTTACCAATAAGAATAAACCTAAAGTTATCACGAAATCTTTAGAAGACACTTTTCATTCGCTCTATTCCAATCGAATTAGACTAGTAATTTGCCAAAGATGACCAAACCCGAAGTTATTATGAAATCAAAACCCACCTTTCATTGACTCAATTCCAGTCGAATTAGACTACCAATTCACCAAAAATGAATTAACCAGAATTTATCATGAAATTTTCAAAAGCCACTTTTCATTCGTTCGATTCCAATCAAATTAGACTAGCTATTCGCCAAAAACGAAGAAACCCGAAGTCATAATGAAATCAAAATCTACTTTTCATTGGCTCGATTCCAATCAAATTAGACTAGCAATTCACCGAAAATGAACAAACCCGAAGTTATCAAAAAATCAAAAGGCACATTTCATTGGCTCGATTCTAATCGAATTAGACTAGCAATTCGTCATAAATGAACAAACCCGAAGTTATCTTGAAATCAAAAGCTTCCTTTTATTGGCTCAATTCTAATCGAATTAGATTAACAATTCGTCGAAAATGAACAAAGCCAAAGTTATCTTGAAATCATAACCCTCCTTTCATTGGCTCAATTCCAATCGAATTAGACTAGCAATTCGCCAAAAAGGAATAAGCCTGTAGTTATCATGAAATCAAAACCCTCTTTTCATTGGCTCGATTCCAATTGAATTAGACTAGCAATTCGCGTAAAACGAACAAACCTGAACCTATCATGAAATCAAAAATCACTTTTCATTGGCTCGATTCCAATCGAATTAGACTGGCAGTTCGCCAAAAATGAACAAACCTGAAGATATCATGAAAGACACTTTTCATTAGCTCGATTCCAATCGAGTTAGACTAGAAATTCGCCAAAAACGAACAAACCCGAAGTATTCATGAAATCAAAAATCACTTTTCATTGGCGTGATTCCAATCGAAATAGACTAGCAATTTTCTAAAAATGAACAAACCCGAAGTTATCATGTAATCAAAACCTACATTTCATTAGCTCTATTTCAATCGAATTAGACAAGCAATTCGTCGAAAATGAACTAACCCGAAGTTATCACGAAATCAATTGCCTCTTTTCATTGGCTCGATTCCAATCGAATTAGACTAGAAATTCTCCAAGAACGACCAAACCCGAAGTTATCATGAAATCAAAAACTACTTTTCATTAGCTCGATTCCAATCGAATTAGACTACTAATTCGCTAAAAACGAACAAACCCGAAGTTATCATGAATTCAAAAGCCACATTTCATTGGCTCGATTGCAATCGAATTAGACTAGCAATTCGTCGAAAATGAACAAATGCGAAGTTATCATGAAATCAAAACCCTCTTTTCATTGGCTCGATTCTAATCGAATTTAGACTACCAATTCACAAAAAATGAACAAACCCGAAGTTATCATGAAATCATCAAAAGCCACTGATCATTCGCTCGATTCCATTCGAATTAGACTAGCAATTCACCAAAAATAGACAAACCCGAAGTTATCATGAAATCCAAAGCCACTTTTCATTGGCTCGATTCCAATCGAATTAGACTAGCTGTTCGCTAAAAATGAACAAACCCAAAGTTATCTTGAAATCAAAACCACTTTCATTGGCTCGATTCCAATCGGCTTAGACTAGTAATTCGCCAAAAATGAACAAACCCGAAGTTATCGTGAAATCAAAAAACGCTTTTCATTGGCTCGATTCCAATCGAATTAGACTTGCAATTCGCCAAATACGAACAAACGTGAAGTTATTATGAAATCAAAATTCGCTTTTCATTGGCTCGATTCCAATTGAATTAGACTAGCAATTTGCTAGAAATGAACAAATTCGAAGTTATAATTAAATCAAAAGGCAGTTTTCATTAGGTCGATTCCAATCGAATTAGACTAGCATTTCGCCAAAAATGAACAAACCCTAAGTTATCATGAAATCAAAAGCCACTTTTCATTGGCTCAATTCCAATCGAGTTAGACTAGCAATTCGCCAAAAACAAACAAATCGAAAGTTATCATGGTAACGAAAACCACTTTTCATTGGCTCGATTCCAATCGAATCAGACTAGTAATTCGCCAAAAATGAACAAACCCAAAGTTATCATGATATCAAAAGCCACTTTTCAATGGCTTGATTCCTATCGAATTAGACTAGCAATTCATTAAAATCGAACAAACCTAAAGTTATCATGAAATAAAAAACCCCTTTTCATTGGCTCGATTCGAATCGAATTAGAATAGCGATTCATCAAAAGTGAACAAATCCGAAGTTATGATGAAAACAAAAGCCAGTTCTCATTGGCTCGATTTCAATCGAATTAGACTCGAAATTAGCCAAAAATGAACAAACCCGAAGTTATCATGAAATCAAAAACCACTTTTCATTGGCTCGATTCCAATCGAATTAGACTAGTAATCCGCTAAAAATGAGCGAACTCAAAGTTATCATGAAATCAAAAAGCACTTTCCACTGGCTTGATTCGAATCGAATTAGACTAGCAATTCGCCAAAAATGAACAAACTCGAAGTTATCATGACATCGAAAGAAGCTTTTCAATGGCTCGATTCAAATCGAATTAGAGTAGCAATTCACTAAAATCGACCGAACCCGAAGTTATCATGAAATCAAAAACCACTTTTCATTGGCTCGATTCGAATCGAATTAGACTAGCAATTCGCCATAAGTGAACCAACTCGAAGTTATCATGAACTCAAAAGCCACTATTTATTGGCTCGATTCCGATCGAATTAGACTAGAAATTAGCTAAAAATGAACAAACGCGAAGTTGTCATGAGATCAAAAATCACTTTTCATTTGCTCGATTCCCATCGAATTAGACTAGCAATTCGCTAAAAACGAGCGAACCCGAAGCTATCATGAATTCAAATATCAATTTCCATTGGTTTGATTCGAATCGGATTAGATTAGTAATTCGTCGAAAATGAACAAATCCAAAGTTATGAGGAAATCAAAAGCCACTTTTCATTGGCTCGATTACAATAGAATAAGACTAGAAATTCGCCAAAAAGAAAAAAACCTGTAGTTATCATGAAATCAAAACCCTATTTTCGTTGGCTCGATTCCAATTGAATTATACTAGCAATTTACGAAGTACGAAAAAACCCGAAGCTATCATGAAATCAAAAACTACTTTTCATTGGCTCGATCAATTAGCCAAAAATGAATAAACCCGAAGTTATCACGAAATCATCATAAGACACTTTTCGTTCGCTCGATTCCAATTGAATTAGACTAGCAATTTGCCAAAACCGAACAAACCTAAAGTTATTATGAAATCAAAAATAACTTTTCATTGGCTCGATTCCAATCTAATTAGACTAGAAATTCGTCAAAAAGGAACAAACCCGAAGTTATCTTGAAATCAAAAACGACTTTTCAATGGCTAGATTCAAATCGAATTAGACCACCTATTCGCCAAAAACGAAGAAACCCGAAGTTATCATGAAAGCAAAGGCCTCATTTCATTGACTCGATTCCAATAGAATTAGATTAGCAATTTGCAAAAAATGAATAAACCCGAAGTTATCACAAAATCATGAGAAGACAGTTTTCATTCGCTCGATTCCAATCAAATTTGACTAGCAATTCATCAAAAACGAACAAACCCGAAGTAATCATGAAATCAAAAGCCACTTTTCGTTGGCTCGATTCCAATCGAGTTAGACTAGCAATTCGCTAAAAACGAACAAACCCAAAGTTATCATGAAATCAAAAGCCACATTTCATTTGCTCGATTTCAATCGAATTAGACTAGCAATTCGTCGAAAATGAACAAACCCAAAGTTTTCCTGAAATCAAAACCCTCTCTTCAATTGCTCGATTCCAATCGAATTAGACTACCTATTCGTCGAAAACGAACAAACCCGATGTTATCATTAAATCAAAACCCTCTTTTCATTGGCTCGATTCCTATCGAATTAGACTAGCAATTCGCTAAAATCAAACGAATCCGAAGTTAGCATGAAATCAAGAACCACTTTTCATTGGCTCGATTCGATTCGAATTAGAATAGCAATTCGCCAAAAGTGAACAAACCCGAAGTTATCAAGAAATCAAAAGCCTATTTTCATTGGCTCGATTTCGATCGAATTTGACTAGAAATTAGCCAAAAATGAACAAACCCGAAGTTATCATGAAATCAAAAACCACTTTTCATTGGCTCAATTCCAATCGAATTAGACTAGCAATTCGCTAAAAACCAGCGAACCCGAAGTTATCATGAAATCAAAAACCACTTTTCATTGGCTCAATTCCAATCGAATTAGACTAGCAATTCGCTAAAAACCAGCGAACCCGAAGTTTATCATGAAATCAAAAACCACTTTTCATTGGCTTGATTCGAATCGAATTAGACTAGCAATTCCCAAAAAATGAACAAACCCAAAGTTATCGTGATATCGAAAGACACTTTTCAATGGCTCGATTCCAATTGAAATAGACTAGCAATTCGCCAATAATAATAAACCCGAAGTTATCACGAAAACATTAGAAGACACTTTTCATTCGCTCGATTCCAATCGAATTAGATTAGTAATTCACAAAAAATGAACAAACCCAAAGTTATCATGAAATCAAAAACCACTTTTCATTGGCCCAATTCTAATCGAATTAGACTAGAAATTCGCCAAAAACGAATAAACCCATAGTTATCATGATATTAAAACCCTCTTTTCATTGGCTCGATTCCAATAGAATTAGACTTGCAATTCGAGAAAAATGAACAAACCCGATGTTATCGTGAAATCAAAAACTACTTTCCATTGGCTCGATTCCAATCGAATTGGACTAGCAATTCGCCAATAAGAATAAACCCGAAGTTATCACGAAATCGTTAGATGACAGTTTTCATTCGCTCGATTCCAATCGAATGAGACTAGTAATTCGCCAAAAATGAACAAACCCGAAGTTATCATGAAATCAAAAACCACTTTTCATTGGCCCGATTCTAATTGAATTAGACTAGCAATTCACCAAAAATGAATAAACCCGTAGTTATCATGAAATTAAAATCCTATTTTCATTGGCTCGATTCCAATAGAATGACTTGCAATTCGGGAAAAACGAAAAAACTCGAAGTTATCATGAAATCAAAAACCACTTTTCATTGGCTCGATTCCAATCTAATTAGACTAGAAATTTGTCAAAAACGAACAAACCTGAACTTATCATGAAATCAAAAACTACTTTTCATTGGCTCGAATTCCAATCGAATTAGACTACCAATTAGCCAAAAACGAACAAACCCGAAGTTATCATGAAATCAAAACACACATTTCATTGGCTCGATTCCAATCGAATTGGACTAGCTATTCACCAAAAATGAATAAACCCGAAGTTATCACGAAATCATTAGAAGACGATTTTCATTCACTCGATTCTGTTCAAATTAGACTAGCAATTCGCCAAAAATGAACAAATCGGAAGTTATCATGAAATCAAAAGCCACATTTCATTTACTCGATTCCAATGGAATTAGACTAGCAATTCGCCAAAAATGAACAAACCCAAAGTTATCATGAAATCAAAACCCTCTCTTCATTTGCTCGATTCCAATCGACTCAGACTACCAATTCGTCGAAAATAAACAAACCCGAAGTTATCATGAAATCAAAACCGTCTTTTCATTGGCCCAATTCTAATTGAATTAGACTTCCAATTCGCCAAAAATGATCAAACACGAAGTTATCATGAAATTATCAAAAGTAAATTTTCATGCGCTCGATTCCTATCGAATTATACTAGCTATTCGCCAAAAACGAACAAACCTGAAGTTATCATGAAATCAAAAGCCACTTTTCTATGGCTCAATTTCAATCGAATTGGACTAGCAATTCGCCAAAAACGAGCTACCCGAAGTTCTCACGAACTCAATAACCACATTTCGTTGGCTCGATACCAATCAAATTAGACTAGCAATTCGTAAAAAATGAACAAACCTGAAGTTATCATTAAATCAAAAATCACTTTTCATTGGCTCGATTCCAATCTAATTAGACTAGAAATTCTCCAAAAATGAACAAACCTAAAGTTATCATGAAATCAAAAACAACTTTTCATTGGCTCAATTCCAATCGAATTAGACTACCAATTCGCCAAAAGCGAACAAATTCGAAGTCATCGTAAAAGCAAAAGCCACATTTCATTGGCTCGATTCTAATCAAATTAGACTAGCTCTTCGCCAAAAACCAATAAACCCAAAGTTATCACGAAATCATTAGAAGACAGTTTTCATTCGCTCGATTCCAATCGAATTAGACTAGCAATTCGCCAAACAAACATACCCGAAGTAAGCATGAAATCAAAAGCCACTTTTCATTGGCTCGATTCCAATCGAATTAGACTAGCAATTTGCTAGAAATGAACAAATTCGAAGTTATAACTAAATCAAAAGGCAGTTTTCATTAGGTCGATTCCAATCGAATTAGAATAGCATTTCGCTAAAAATGAACAAACCCGAAGTTATCATGAAATCAAAAGCCACTTTTCATTGGCTCAATTCCAATCGAGTTAGACTAGCAATTCGCCAAAAACATACAAATCGAAAGTTATCATGGAAATGAAAACCACTATTCATTGGCTCGATTCCAATTGAATAAAACTAGTAATTCGCCAAAAATGAACAAACCCGAAGTTATCATGACATCAAAAGCCACTTTTCAATGGCTTGATTCCTATCGAATTAGACTAGCAATTCGTTAAAATCGAACAAACCCGAAGTTATCATGAAGTCAAAAACCCCTTTTCGTTGGCTCGATTCGAATCGAATTAGAATAACAATTCGTCAAAAGTGAACAAACCCGAAGTTATGATGAAAACAAAAGCCAGTTCTCATTGGCTCGATTCCGATCGAATTAGACTAGAAATTAGTCAAAAATGAACAAACCCAAAGTTATCATGAAATCAAAAACCACTTTTCATTGGCTTGAGTCCAATCGAATTAGACTTGCAATCCGCTAAAATTGAGCGAACTCGAAGTTATCATGAAATCAAAAAGCACTTTCCATTGGCTTGATTCAAATCGAATTAGACTAGCAATTCGCCGAATATGAACAAACCCGAAGTTATCATGATATCGAAAGACACTTTTCAATGGCTCGATTCCAATCGAATTAGACTAGCAATTCGCCAAAATTGAACAAACACGAAGTTATCATGAAATCAAAAATCACTTTTAATTGGTTCGATTCCAATCGAATCATACTAGCAATTCGCCAAAAATGAACAAACCTGAAGTTATCATGATATCGAAAGACACTTTTCAATGGCTCGATTCAAATCGAATTAGACTAGCAATTCGCTAAAATCGACCAAACCCGAAGTTATCATGAAATCAAAAACCACTTTTCATTGGCTCGATTCGAATCGAATTAGACTAGTAGTTCGCCAAAAGTGAACCAACTCGAAGTTATCACGAACTCCAAAGCCACTATTTATTGGCTCGATTCCAATTGAATTAGACTAGAAATTAACCAAAAATGAAAAAACCTGAAGTTATCATGAAATCCAAAACAACTTTTCATTGGCTCAATTCCAATCGAATTAGACTACCAATTCGCCAAAAATGAACAAACCCGAAGTCATCATAAAAGCAAAAGCCACAGTTCATTGGCTCGATTCCAATCAAATTAAACTAGCTATTCGTCAAAAACCAATGAACCCGAAGTTATCACGAAATCATTTGAAGATAGTTTTCATTGACTGATTCCAATCGAATTAGATTAGCAATTCGCTAAAAACAAACATACCCGAAGTAAGCATGAAATCAAAAGCCACTTTTCATTGGCTCGATTCCAATCGAATTAGACTAGCAATTTGCTAGAAATGAACAAATTAGAAGTTATAACTAAATCAAAAGGCAGTTTTCATTGAGTCGATTCGAATCGAATTAGAATAGCATTCGCTAAAAACAAACAAACCCGAAGTTATCATGAAATCAAAAGCCACTTTTCATAGGCTCAATTCCAATCGAGTTAGACTAGCAATTCGCTAAAACCAAACAAATCGAAAGTTATCATGGAAACGAAAACCACTTTTCATTGGCTCGATTCCAATCGAATCAGACCGATAATTCGCCAAAAATGAACAAACCCGAAGTTATCATCATATCATAAGCCACTTTTCAATGGCTCGATTCCTATCGAATTAGACTAGCAATTCTTTAAAATCGAACAAACCCGAAGTTATCATGAAATCAAAAACCCCTTTTCGTTAGCTCGATTTGAATCGAATTAGAATAACAATTTGTCAAAAGTGAACAAAACTGAAGTTATGATGAAAACAAAAGCCAGTTCTCATTGGCTCGATTCCGATTGAATTAGACTAGAAATTAGCCAAAAACGAACAAACCTAAAGTTATCATGAAATCAAAAACCACTTTTCATTGGCTCGATTCCAATCAAATTTGACTATCAATCCGCTAAAAAAGAGTGAACTCGAAGTTATCATGAAATCAAAAAGCACTTTCCATTGGCTTGATTCGAATTGAATTAGACTAGCAATTCGCCAAAAATGAACAAACCCGAAGTTATCATGATATCGAAAGACACTTTTCAATGGCTCGATTCCAATCGAATTAGACTACCAATTCACCAAAATTGAACAAACACGAAGTTATCATGAAATCAAAAATCACTTTTCATTGGTTCGATTCCAATCGAATCATACTAGCAATTCGCCAAAAATGAACAAACCCGAAGTTATCATGATATCGAAAGACACTTTTCAATGGCTCGATTCAAATCGAATTAGACTAGCAATTCGCTAAAATCGATCGAACCCAAAGTTATCATGAAATCATAAACCACTTTTCATTGGCTCGATTCGAATCGAATTAGACGAGCAGTTCGCCAGAAGTGAACCAACTCGAAGTTATCACGAACTCAAAAGCCACTATTTATTGGCTCGATTCCGATCGAATTAAACTAGAAATTAGCCAAAAATGAACAAACTAGAAGTTGTCATGAAATCAAAAACCACTTTTCATTGGCTCGATTCCAATCGAATTAGACTAGCAATTCGCTAAAAACAAGTGAACCTGAAGTTATCATTAATTCAAAAATCACTTTCCATTGGCACGATTCGAATCGGATTAGATTAGTAATTCGTCGAAAATGAACAAATCTGAAGTTATGACGAAATCAAAAGCCACTTTTCATTGGCTCGATTACAATAGAATAAGACTAGAAATTTGCCAAATTGAAAAAAAAACCGTAGCTATCATGAAATCAAAACCCTATTTTCGTTGGCTCGATTCCAATCGAATTAGACTAGCAATTCGCGAAAAACGAAAAAACCCGAAGCTATCATGAAATCAAAAACTACTTTTCATTGGCTCGATTCCAATCGAATTAGACTAGCAACTTGGAAAAAATGAATAAACCCGAAGTTATCACGAAATCATCAGAAGACACTTTTCAGTCGCTCGATTCCAATTGAATTAGACTATCAATTCGCCAAAACCGAACAAACCTGAAGTTATCATGAAATCAAAAATAACTTTTCATTGGTTCGATTCCAATCTAATTAGACTAGAAATTCGCCTAAAAGGAACAAACCTGAAGTTATCATGAAATCAAAAACCACTTTTCATTGGCTCAATTCCAATCGAGTTAGACTACCAATTCCTCAAAAATGAACAAATCCGAAGTTATCATGAAAGTAAAGGCCACGTTTCATTGGCTCGATTTCAATAGAATTAGACTAGCAATTTGCCAAAAACGAATAAACCCGAAGTTATCACGAAATCAGTAGAAGACAGTTTTCATTCGCTCGATTCCAATCGAATTTGACTAGCAATTTTCCAAAAACGAACAAACCCGAAGTAATCATGAAATCAAAAGCCACTTTTCGTTGGCTCGATTCCAATCTAGTTAGACTAGTAATTTGCTAAAAACGAACTAACCCAAAGTTATCATTGAATCAAAAGCCACATTTCATTTGCTCGATTTCAATCGAATTAGACTAGCAATTCGTCGAAAACGAACAAGCCCGAAGTTATCTTGAAATCAAAACCCTCTTTTCATTGGCTCGATTCCTATCGAATTAGACCAGCAATTCGCTAAAATCGAACGAACCCGAAGTTACCATGAAATCAAAAACCACTTTTCATTGGCTCGATTCGATTCAAATTAGAATAGCAATTAGCCAAAAGTGAACAAACCCGAAGTTGTCTTGAAATCAAAAGCCAGTTTTCATTAGCTCGATTCGGATCGAATTACAGTAGAAATTAGCCAAAAATGAACAAACCCGAAGCTATCATTAAATCAAAAACCACTTTTCATTGGCTCGATTCCAATCGAATTAGACTAGCAATTCGCTAAAAACGAGCGAACCCGAGTTATCATGAAATCAAAAATCACTTTTTATTGGCTTGATTCGAATCGAATTAGACTAGCAATTCGCCAAAAATGAACAAACCCAAAGTTATCGTGATATCGAAAGACACTTTTCAATGGCTCGATTCTAATCGAAATTGATACCAATTCGCCAATAATAATAAACCTGAAGTTATCACTAAATCATTAGAAGACACTTTTCATTCGCTCGATTCCAATCGAATTAGACTAGTAATTCGCCAAAAATGAACAAACCCGTAGTTATCATGAAATCAAAAACCACTTTTCTTTGGCCCAATTCTAATCGAATTAGATGCCAAAAATGAATAAACCTGTAGTTATCATTATATTAAAACCCTCTTTTCATTGGCTCAATTCCAATAGAATTAGACTTGCAATTCGGGAAAAATCAACAAACCCGATGTTATCATGAAATCAAAACCTACTTTTCATTGGCTCGATTCGAATCGAATTAGACTAGCAATTCGCCAATAAGAATAAACCCGAAGTTATCACGAAATCATTAGAAGACACTTTTCATTCGCTTGATTCCAATCGAATTAGACTAACAATTTGCCAAAAATGAACAAACCCGAAGTTATCATGAAATCAAAACCCTCTTTTCATTGGCTCGATTCCAATCGAATTAGACCACCAATTCACCAAAAATGAACAAACTTGAAGTTATCATGAAATTTTCCAAAGCCACTTTTCATCCGCTCGATTCCAATCGAATTAGACTAGCTATTCACCAAAAACTAAGAAACCCGAAGTTATAATGAAATCAAAAGCCACTTTTCATTAGCTCGATTTCAATTGAATTAGACTAGCAATTCGTCGAAAATGAACAAACTCAAAGTTATCATGAAATCAAAAGGCACGTTTCATTGGCTCGATTCCAATCGAATTAGACTAGCAATTCGTCTAAAATTAACAAAATCGAAGTTATCATGAAATCAAAACCCTCCTTTCATTGGCTCGATTCCAATCGAATTAGACTAGCAATTCGTCGAAAACGAACAAGCCCGTAGTTATCATGAAATCAAAACCCTTTTTTCATTGGCCCGATTCCAATTGAATTAGACTAGCAATTCGTGTAAAATGAACAAACCCGAAGCTATCATGAATCATAAACAACTTTTCATTGGCTCGATTCCGATCGAATGAGACTAGCAATTCGCCAAAAATGAATAAACCCGAAGTTATCACGAAATCGTTAGAAGACACTTTTCATTTGCTCGATTCCAATCGAATTAGACTTACAATTCGCCAAAACTGAACAAACCCAAAGTTATCATGAAAGCCACTTTTCATTAGCTCGATTCCAATCAAATTAGACTAGAAATTCGCCAAAAACGAACAAACCCAAAGTAATCATGAAACCAAGAACCGCTTTTCATTGGCTCGATTCCAATCGAATTAGACTAGCAATTTGCCAAAAATGAACAAACCCGAAGTTATCATGAAATCAAAGGCCTCTTTTCATTGGCTCGATTCCAATCGAATTAGACTAGCAATTTGCCAAAAATGAACAAACCCGAAGTTATCATGTAATCAAAACCCAGATTTCATTGGCTCGATTCCAATTGAATTAGACTAGCAATTCGTCGAAAATGAACTAACCCGAAGTTATCATGAAATCAAAGGCCTCTTTTCATTGGCTCGATTCTAATCGAATTAGACCATAAATTCGCCAAGAACGAACAAACCTAAAGTTATCATGAAATCAAAAACTACTTTTCATTAGCTAGATTGCAATCTAATTAGACTACCCATTCACCAAGAACGAACAAACGCAATCGAATTAGACTACCAATTCGCAATAAACGATCAAACCTGAAGCTATCATGAAATCAAAAGCCACATTTCATTGGCTCAATTGCAATCGAATTAAACTAGCAATTCGTCGAAAATGAACAAACCCGAAGTTATCATGAAATCAAAACCCTCTTTTCATTGGCTTGATTCCAATCGAATTAGACTACCAACTTGCCAAAAATGAACAAACCCTAAGTTATCATGAAATCGTCAAAAGCAACTTTTCATTCGTTCAATTCCAGTCGAATTAAACTAGCAATTCGCCAAAAATAGACAAACCTGAAGTTATCATGAAATCCAAAGCCACTTTTCGTTGGCTCGATTCCAATCGAATTAGACTACCTGTTCGCCACAAATGAACAAACCCAAAGTTATCTTGAAATCAAAAACCACCTTTCATTGGCTCGAGTCCAATCGACTTAGACTAGTAATTCGCCAAAAACGAACAAGCCCGAAGTTATCATGAAATCAAAAAATACTTTTCATTGGCTCGATTCCAATCGAATTAGACTAGCAATTTGCCAAATACGAACAAACCCGAAGTTATTATGAAATCAAAATTTGCTTTTCATTGGCTCGATTCCAATCGAATTAGACTAGCAATTTGCTAGAAATGAAAAAACTCGAAGTTATAATTAAATCAAAAGGCAGTTTTCATTGGGTCGATTCCAATCGAATTAGACTAGCATTTTGCCAAAAACAAACAAACCCGAAGTTATCATGAAATCAAAAGCCACTTTTCATTGGCTAGATTCGAATTGGAGTAGACTAGCAATTCGCCGAAAATGAACAAATCCGAAGTTATCCGGAAATCAAAAGCTACTTTTCATTGGCACGATTACAATCAAATAAGACTAGAAATTTGCCAAAAAGAAAAAAAAACCGTTGTTATCATGAAATCAAAACCCTATTTTCGTTGGCTCGATTCCAATCGAATTAGACTAGCAGTTCGCAAAATAAGAGAAAACCCGACGCTATCATGAAATCAAAAACTACTTTTCATTGGCTCGATTCCAACCGAATTAGACTAGCAATTTGCCAAAAACGAAAAAACTCAAAGTTATCACGAAATCAGAAGATACTTTTCATTCGCTCGATTTCAATTGAATTGGACTAGCAATTTGCCAAAAACGAACAAACCTGAAGTTATCATGAAATCAAAAACTACTTTTCATTGGCTCGACTCCAATCTAATTTGACTAGAAATTTCCCTAAAAGGAACAAACCTGAAGTTAACATGAAATCAGAAACCACTTTTCATTGGCTCAATTCAAATCGAATTAGGCTACCAATTCGCTAAAATTGAACAAACCCGAAATTATCATGAAAGCGAAAGCCAGATTTCATTGGCTCGATTCCAATAGAATTAGACTAGCAATTCGCCAAAAATGAATAAACCCGAAGTTATCACAAAATCATTAGAAGACAGTTTTCATTTGCTCAATTCCAGTCAAATTTGACTAGCAATTCGCCAAAAACGAACAAACCCGAAGTTATCATGAAATCAAAAGCCACATTTCATTTGCTCGATTCCAATCAAATTAGACTAGCAATTCGTCGAAAATGAACAAACCCAAAGTTATCATGAAATCAAAACCCTCTCTTCATTCGCTCGATTCCAATCGAATTACACTACCACTTCGTCGAAAACGAACAAACCTGAAGTTATCATGAAATCAAAACCCACTTTTCATTGGATCGATTCCAATTGAACTAGACTAGTAATTCGCTAAAAACGAGAACCCGAAGTTCTCATGAAATCAAAAACCACTTTCCATTGGCTCGATTCTAATCGGATTAGACTAGCAATTCGCTGAAATTGAAAAAGTCTAAAGTTATCAGGAAATCAAAAGCCACTTTTCATAGGCTCGATTACAATAGAATAAGACTAGAAATTCACCAAAAAGAAAAAACCCATAGTTATCATAAAACTAAAACCCTATTTTCATTGGCTCGATTCCAATCGAATTAGACTAGCAATTCATGAAATACGAAAAAACCCGAAGCTATCATGAAATCAAAAAGTACTTTTCATTGGATCGATTCCAATCGAATTACACTACCAATTCGCAAAAAATGAACAAACCCGAAGTTATCATGAAATCGTCAAAAGCCACCTTTCATTCGCTCGATTCCAGTCGAATTAGACTAGCAATTCGCAAAAAATGAACAAAATCGAAGTTATCATGAAATCAAAAGCCACTTTTCATTGACTCGATTCCAATCGAATTAGACTAGCAATTAGCCAAAAATGAACAAACCCGAAGTTATCATGAAAACAAAAACCACTTTTCATTGGCTCGATTCCAATCAACATAGACTAGCAATTCACCAAAGACGAACAAACCCGATGTTATCATGAAATCAAAAACCACTTTTCAATGGCCCGATTCCAATCGAATTAGACTTGCAATTCGCCAAAAATGAACAAACATGAAGTTATCATGAAATCAAAAAACACTTTCCATTGGCTCGATTCTTATCGAATCATACGAGCAATTCGCCAAAAATGAACAAACCCGAAGTTATCATGATATCGAAAGACACTTTTCAATGGCTCGATTCCAATCAAATTAGGCTAGCAATTCTCTAAGATCGAACAAATCAAAAGCCACTTTTCATTGGCTCGATTCGAATCGAATTAGACTAGCAATTCGCCAAAAGTGAACAAACCCAAAGTTATCATGAACTCAAAAGCCACTATTCATCGAAACGATTCCGATCGAATTAAACTAGAAATTATCCAAAAATGAACAAACACGAAGTTGTCATGAAATCAAAAATAACTTTTCATTGGCTCGATTCCAATCGAATTAGACTAGGAATTTGCTAAAAATGAGCAAACCCGAAGTTATCATGAAATCATAAACCACTTTTCATTGGATCGATTCGAATCGGAATAGACTAGTAATTTGCTAAAAATGAACAAATTCGTAGTTATCAGGAAATCAAAAGCCACTTTTCATTGGCTTGATTCCAATAGAATTAGACTAGAAATTCGCCAAAAACGACAAAAACCCGTAGTTATCATGAAATCAAAAACCACTTTTCATTGGCTCAATTCGAATCGAATTAGACTAGCAATTCGCCAAAAGTGAACAAACCCGAAGTTATCACGAACTCAAAAGCCACAGTTCATTGGCTCGATTCCGATTGAATTAGACTAAAAATTAGCCAAAAGGAACAAATGTGAAGTTGTCATGAAATCAAAAATCACTTTTCATTGGCTCGATTCGAATCAGAATAGACTAGCAATTCGTCAAAAATGAACAAATTTGAAGTTATCAGGAAATCAAAGCCACTTTTCATTGGCTCGATTCCAATAGAATTAGATTAGAAATTCGCCAAGAACAAAAAAACCCGTAGTTATCATGAAATCAAAACCCTTTTTTCGTTGGCTCGATTCCAATCGAATTAGACTAGCAATTCGCGAAAAACGAAAATACCTGAAGCTATCATTAAATCAAAAACCACTTTTCATTGGCTCAATTCCAATCGATTTAGAATAGCAATTCGCTAAGAACGAGCAAAGCCGAAGTTATCATGAAATCAAAAACTACTTTTCATCGGCTCGATTCGAATCGAAATAGACTAGCAATTCGCCAAAAATGAACAAATTCGAAGTTATCAGGAAATGAAAAGTCCCTTTTCATTGGCTCGATTCCAATAGAATTAGACTGAAATTCGCCATGAATGAAAAAAACCCGTAGTTACCATGAAATCAAAACCCCCATTTTGATGGCTCGATTCCAATCGAATTAAACTAGCAATTCGCTAAAAACGAGCGAACCTGAAGTTATCTTGAAATCAAAAATCACTTTTCATTGGCTCAATTCCAATCGAATTAGACTAGCACTTCTCTAAAAACGGGCAAACCCGAAGTTATCGTGAAATCCAAAAGAACTTATCATTGGCTTGATTCAAATAGAATTAGACTAGCAATTCGCCAAAAATGAACAAACCCGAAGTTATCATGATATCGAAAGACACTTTTCAATGGCTCGATTCCAATTGAATTAGACTAGTAATTTACCAAAAATGAACAAACACGAAGTTATCATGAAATAAAAAATCACTTTTCAATGGTTTGATTCCAATCGAATCATACTAGCAATTCGCCAAAAATGATCAAACCTGAAGTTATCATAACATCGAAAGACACTTTTCAATGGCTCGTTTCAAATCGAATTATACTAGCAATTCTCTAAAATCGTCCGAACTCGAAGTTATCATGAAATGAAAAACCACTTTTCATTGGCTCGATTCGAATTGAATTAGACTAGCAATTCGCCAAAATTGAACAAACTTGAAGTTATCACGAACTCAAAAGCCACTATTTATTGGCTCGATTCCGATCGAATTAGACTAGAAATTAGCCAAAAACGAACAAACTCGAAGTTGTCATGAAATCAAAAACCACTCTTCATTGACTCGATTCCAATCGAAGTAGACTAGCAATTCGCCAAAAATAAGTAAACCGGAGTTATCACGAAATCATTAGAAGAAAGTTTTCATTCACGTGATTCCAATCAAATTTGACTAGCAATTCGTTAAAAATGAACAAACCAGAAGTTATCATGAACTCAAAAGCCACTATTTATTGGCTCGATTCCGATGGAATTAGACTAGAAATTAGCCAAAAACGAACAAACTCGAAGTTGTCATGAAATAAAAAACCACTCTTCATTGACTCGATTCTAATCGAAGTAGACTAGCAATTCGCCAAAAACGAATAAACCCGGAGTTATCACGAAATCATTAGAAGAAAGTTTTCATTCGCTTGATTCCAATCGAATTTGACTAGCAATTTGATAAAACGAACAAACCCAAAGTTATCATGAACTCAAAAGCCACTATTTATTGGCTCGATTCCGATTGAATTAGACTAGAAATTAGCCAAAAATGAACAAATCCGAAGTTGTCATGAAATCAAAAACCACTTTTCATTTGCTCGATTCCAATCGAATTAGGCTATCAATTCGCCAAAAATGAATAAACCCAAAGTTATCATGAAATCATTAGAAGAAATTTTTCATTCGCTCGATTCCAATCAAATTAGACTAGCAATTCACGAAATACGAAAAAACCTGAAGCTATCATGAAATCAAAAACTACTTTTCATTGGATCGATTCAAATCGAATTACACTACCAATTCGCAAAAAATGAACAAACCCGAAGTTATCATGGAATCATCAAAAGCCACCTTTCATTCACTTGATTCCAGTCGAATTAGACTAGCAACTCGTAAAAAATGAACAAAACCGAAGTTATCATGAAATCGAAAGCCACTTTTCGTTGGCCCGATTCCAATCGAATTAGACTAGCAATTTGTCAAAAACGAACAAACCCGAAGT
Source organism: Olea europaea var. sylvestris (assembly GCF_002742605.1). NCBI lineage: Eukaryota > Viridiplantae > Streptophyta > Magnoliopsida > Lamiales > Oleaceae > Olea > Olea europaea. The sequence continues at coordinate 166,393 of NW_019227947.1, forward strand.
TGTCATGAAATCAAAACACTCTTTTCATTGGATCGATTCCAATTAATCTAGACTTGCAATTCACTAGAAACGAGCGAACCCGAAGTTCTCATGAAATCAAAAACCACTTTCCGTTGGCTCGATTCAAATCGGATTAGACTAGCAATTTGTCGAAATTGAACAAATCTGAAATTATTAGGAAATCAAAAGCCACTTTTCATTGCCTCGATTACAATAGAATAAGACTTGAAATTCACCAAAAGGAAAAAAAACCCGCAGTTATCATTAAATTAAAACCCTATTTTCGTTAGCTCGATTCCAATTGAATTAGACTAGCAATTCACGAAATACGATAAAACCCGAAGCTATCATGAAATCAAAAACTACTTTTAATTGGATCGATTCCAATCGAATTACACTACCAATTCGCAAAAAATGAATAAACCTGAAGTTATCATGAAATCATCAAAAGCCACCTTTCATTCACTTGATTCCAGTCGAATTAGACTAGCAACTCGTAAAAAATGAACAAAATCGAAGTTATCATGAAATCGAAAGCCACTTTTCGTTGGCCCGATTCCAATCGAATTAGACTAGCAATTCTCCAAAAACGAACAAATCCAAAGTTATCACGAAATCATTAGAAGACAGTTTTCATTTGCTTGATTCCAATCGAATTTGACTAGAAATTCGCCAAAAACGAACAAACCCTAAGTTGTCATGAAATCAAAAGCCACATTTCATTTGCTCGATTCAAATCGAATTAGACTAGCAATTCGTCGAAAATGAACAAACGACTAGCAATTCGTCGAAAATGAACAAACCCAAAATTATCATGAAATCAAAACTCTCTCTTCATTTGCTCGATTCCAATCGAATTAGACTACCAATTCGTCGAAAGTGAACAAACCCGAAGTTGTTATGAAATCAAAACCTTCTTTTCATTGGATTAATTCCAATCGAACTAGACTAGCAATTCGCTAAAAACGAGCAAACTTGAAGTTCTCATGAAATCAAAAACCACTTTCCATTGGCTTGATTCTATTCGGATTAGACTAGCAATTCACCGAAATTGAACAAATCTGAAGTTATCAGGAAATCAAAAGCCACTTTTCATTGGCTCGATTACAATAGAATAAGGCTAGAAATTCACCAAAAAGAAAAAAAACCCGCTGTTATCATGAAATTAAAACCCTATTTTCGTTGGCCCGATTCCAATCGAATTAGACTAGCAATTGACGAAACACGAAAAAACCCGAAGATATCATGAAATCAAAAACTACTTTTCATCGGATCGATTCCAATCGAATTACGCTACCAATTCGCAAAAAATGAACAAACCTGAAGTTCTCGTGAAATCATCAAAAGCCGCCTTTCATTCGCTCGATTCCAGTCGAATTAGACTAACAATTCGCAAAAAATGAACAAAACTGAAGTTATCATGAAATCAAAAGCCACTTTTCATTGGCTCGATTCCAATCGAATTAGACTAGCAATTCGCCAAAAACGAACAAACCTGAAGTTATCATGAAATCAAAAACCACTTTTCATTGGCTCGATTCCAATCAACTTAGACTAGCAATTCGCCAAAGACGAACAAACCAGATGTTATCATGAAATAAAAAACCACTTTTCATTGGCTTGATTCCAATCGAATTAGACTAGCAATTCGCAAAAAACGAACAAACCCGAAGTTATCACGAAATCAAAAACCACTTTTCATCGGCTCGATTCCAATCGAAATAGACTAGCAATTCGCCAAAAACAAACAAACACAAATTTATCATGAAATCAAAAAACACTGTCCATTGGCTCGGTTCCTATCGAATCATACTCGCGATTCGCCAAAATGAACAAGCCCGAAGATATCATGATATCGAAAGACACTTTTCAAAGGCTCGATTCCAATCAAATTAGACTAGCAATTCGCAAAAATTGAACGAAACCGAAGTTATCATGAAATCAAAAACCACTTTTCATTGGCTCGATTCAGATCGAATTAGACTAGCAATTCGCCAAAAGTGAACAAACCCGAAGTTATCACGAACTCAAAAGCCACTATTCATTGGCACGATTCCGATTGAATTGGACTAGAAATTAGCCAAAAAGGAACAAACCCGAAGTTGTCATGAAATCAAAAATCATTTTCATTGGCTCGATTCCAATCCAATTAGACTAGGAATTTGCTAAAAACGAGCAACCTGAATTTATCATGAAATCAAAAACCACTTTTCATTGGATCGATTTGAATTGGAATAGACTAGCAGTTCGCTAAAAATGAACAAATTCGTACTTATCAGGAAATCAAAAGCCACTATTCATTGATACGATTCCGATCGAATTAGACTAGAAATTAGCCAAAAACGAACGAACCCGAAGTTGTTATGAAATCAAAAATCATTTTTCATTGGCTCGATTCCAATCGAATTAGACTAGGAATTTGCTAAAATCGAGCGAACCTGAAGTTATCATGAAATCAAAAACCACTTTTCATTGGATCGATTCGAATCGGAATGGACTAGCAATTCGCTAAAATTGAACAAATCCGTAGTTATCAAGAAATCAAAAGCCACTTTCCATTGGCTTGATTTCAATAGAATTAGACTAGAAATTTGCCAAAAATGACAAAAACCCGTAGTTATCATGAAATCAAAAATCACTTTACATTGGCTTAATTCGAATCGAATTAGACTAGCAATTCGTCAAAAGTGAACAAACCCAAAGTTATCACGAACTCAAAAGCCACCGTTCATTGGTCGATTCCGATTGACTTAGATTAGAAATTAGCCTAAAAGGAACAAACCCGAAGTTATCATGAAATCAAAAATCACTTTTCATTGGCTCGATTCGAATCGGACTAGACTAGCAATTCGCCAAAAATGAACAAATCCGAAGTTATTAGGAAATCAAAAGCCACTTTTCATTGGCTCGATTCCAATAGAATTAGACTAGAAATTTGCCAAGAACGAAAAAACCCGTGGTTATCATGAAATCAAAACCCTCTTTTCGTTGGCTCGATTCCAATCAAATTAGACTAGCAATTCGTGAAAAACGAAAATACCTGAAGCTAACATGAAATCAAAAACCACTTTTCATTGGCTCGATTCAAATCGAATTAGACTAGCAATTCGCTAAGAATGAGCGAACCCGAAGTTATCATGAAATCAAAAACCCCTTTTCATTGGCTCGATTCGAATCAAAAAAGACTAGCAATTCGCCAAAAATGAACAATCCGAAGTTATCAGGAAATGAAAAGCCACTTTTCATTGGCTCGATTCTAATAAAATTAGACCAGAAATTCGCCATGAATGAAAAAAAAACATAGTTGTCATGAAATCAAAACCCCCTTTTCGATGGCTCGATTCTAATCGAATTAGACTAGCAATTCGCTAAAAACGAGCGAACCTGAAGTTATCTTGAAATTAAAAACTACTTTTCATTGGCTCGATTCGAATCGGAATAGACTAGCAATTCGCCAAAAATGAAAAAATCTGAAGCTATCAGGAAATCAAAAGACACTTTTCATTGGTTCGATTTCAATAGAATTAGACTAGAAATTCGCAAAAATCCAAAAAAAAAACCCGTAGTTATCATGAAATCAAAAACCACTTTTCATTGGCTCGATTCAAAGCGAATTAGACTAGCAATTCGCCAAAAGTGAACAAACGCGAAGTTATCACAAACTCAAAAGCCACTGTTTATTGGCTCGATTCCGATCGAATTAGACGAGAAATTAGACAAAAAGGAACAAACCCGAAGTTGTCATGAAATAAAAAATCACTTTTCATTAGCTCGATTCCAATCGAATTAGACTAGCAATTCGCTAAAAACGAGTGAACCCGAAGTTATCATGAAATCAAAAACCACTTTTCATTGGCTCGATTCGAATCGAATTAGACTAGCAATTCACCAAAAGTGAACAAACCCGAAGTTATGACGAACTCAAAAGCTACTATTCATTGGCTCGATTCCGATCGAATTAGACTAGAAATTAGCCAAAAACGAACAAACCCGAAGTTGTCATGAAATCAATAATCATTTTTCATCAGATCGATTCCAATCGAATTAGATTAGGAATTCGCTAAAAACAAGCGAACCCGAAGTTATCATGAAATCAAAAACAACTTTTCATTGGCTCGATTCGAATCGGAATAGACTGGCAATTTGCCAAAAATGAGCAAATCTGAAGTTATTAGGAAATCAAAAGCCACTTTTCATTGGCTCGATTCCAGTAGAATTAGACTAGAAATTCGCCAAAAATGAAAAAGACCCGTAGTTATCATGAAATCACAAACCACTTTTCATTGGCTCGATTCGAATCGAATTAGACTAGCAATTCGCTAAGAATGAGCGAACTCGAAGTTATCATGAAATCAAAAGCCACTTTTCATTGGCTCGATTCGAATCGAATTAGACTAGCAATTCGCCAAAAGTGAACAAACTCGAAGTTATCACGAACTCAAAAGCCACTGTTCATTGGCTCGATTCTGATTGAATTGACTAAAAATTAGCCAAAACGGAACAAACTCGAAGTTGTCAAGAAATCAAAAATCACTTTTCATTGGCTCGATTTGAATCGGAATAGACTAGCAATTCACCAAAAATGAACAAATTTGAAGTTATCTGGAAATCAAAAGACACTTTTCATTGGCTCGATTCCAATAGAATTTGACCAGAAATTTGCCAAGAACAAAAAAAACCCATAGTTATCATGAAATCAAAACCCTCTGTTCGTTTCCAATCGAATTAGACTAGCAATTCGCGAAAAATGAAAAAACCTAAAGCTATCATGAAATCAAAAGCCACTTTCATTTGCTCGATTCCAATCGAATTCGACTAGCAATTCGCCAAGAATGAGCGAATCTGAAGTTATCATGAAATCAAAAACTGATTTTCACTGGCTCTATTCGAATCGGAATAGACTAGCAATTTAGGAAAAATGAACAAATCCGAAGTTATCAGGAAAACAAAAGCCACTTTTCATTGGCTCGATTCCAATGGAATTAGACTAGAGATACGCCAAAAATGAAAAAAACTTGTAGTTATCATGAAATCAAAACCTTGTTTCGTTAGCTCCATTCCAATCGAATTAGACTAGCAATTCGCCAAAAATGAACAAACCCGAAGTTATCACGAAATCATTAGAAGACAGTTTTCATTCGTTCGATTCCAAGCGAATTAGACCAGCAATTCGCCAAAAATGAATAAACCCGAAGTTATCGCGAAATCATCAGAAGACACTTTTCATTCGCTCGATTCCAATCGAATTAGACTAGCAATTCATCAAAAATAAACAAACCCGAAGTTATCATGAAATCAAAAGCAACTTTTCATTGGCTCGATTCGAATCGAATTAGACTAACATCTCACCAAAAGTGAACAAACCCCAAGTAATCACGAACTCAAAAACTACTGTTCTTTGGCTCGATTCCGATCGAATTGGAGGAGAAATTAGCCAAAAAGGAACAAACCCGAAGTTGTCATGAAATCAACAATCACTTTTCATTGGCTCGATTCCAATCGAATTAGACTAGTAATTCACTAAAAACGAGTGAACCCGAAGTTATCATGAAATCAAAAACCACTTTTCATTAGCTCGATTCAAATCAACTTATACTCGCAATTCACCGAAAGTGAACAAAACCGAAGTTGTCACGAACTCAAAAGCCACTATTCATTGGCTCGATTCCGATTGAATTAGACTAGAAATTAGCCAAAAACGAACAAACACGAAGTTGTCATGAAATCAAAAATCACTTTTCATTGGATCGATTCCAATCAAATTAGACTAGGAATTCGCTAAAAACGAGAGAACCCAAAATTATCATGAAATCAAAAACCACTTTTCATTGGTTCGATTCGAACGGAACAGGCTAGCAATTCGCCAAAAATGAACAAATTCGAAGTTATCAGGAAATCAAAAGCCACTTTTCATTGGCTCGATTCCAATAGAATTAGACTAGAAATTTGCCAAGAATGAAAAAAACCCGTAGTTATCATGAAATCAAAAACCACTTTTCATTGGCTCGATTCGAATCGAATTAGACTAGCAATTCGCCAAAAGTGAACATACCTGAAGTTATCACGAACTCAAAAGCCAATGTTCATTGGCTCGATTTCAATCGAATTAGACAAGAAGTTAGCCAAAAAGGAACAAACTCGAAGTTGTCATGAAATCAAAAATCACTTTTCATTGGCTCCATTCCAATCAAATTAGACTAGCAATTCGCTAAAAACAAGCGAACCTGAAGTTAGCATGAAATCGAAAACCACTTTTCATTGGCTCGATTCGAATCGAAATGGACTAGTAATTCACCAAAAATGAACAAATTCGAAGTTATCAAGAAATCAAAAGCCACTTTTCATTGGCTCGATTCCACTCGAATTAGACTAACAATTCATGAAAAATGAACAAACCCGAAGTTTTCATGAAATCAAAAACAACTTTTCATTGGCTCGATTCCAATCGAATAAGACTAGCAATTCGCTAAAAACGAATAGACCCAAAGTTATCACGAAATCATTAGAAGACACTTTTCATTTGCTCGATTTCAATCGAATTAGACTAGCAATTCGCCAAAAATGAACAAACCCGAAGTTACAATGAAATCAAAAGCAACTTTTCATTGGCTCGATTTCAATCGAATTGGACTAGCAATTCACCAAAAATGAACTACCCGAAGTTATCATGAAATAAATAACCAATTTTCAATGGCTCGATACCAATCGAATGAGACTAGCAATTCGCCAAAAATGAACAAACCCCAATTTATCGTGAAATCAAAAATCAATTTTCATTGGCTCGATTCCAATCTAATTAGACTAGAAATTCGCCAAAAACGAACAAACCCGATGTTATCTTGAAATAGAAATCCACTTTTCATTGGCTCGATTCCTATCGAATTAGACTAGCAATTCGCCAAAAATGAACTACCCGACGTTGTCATGAAATCAATAACCACTTTTCATTGGCTCGATACCAATCGAATTAAACTAGCAATTCGCTAAAATCGAATGAACCCGAACTTATCATGAAATCAAAAGCCACTTTTCATTGGCTCGATTCGAATCGAATTAAACTAGCAATTCGCTAAAATCGAATGAACCCGAACTTATCATGAAATCAAAAGCCACTTTTCATTGGCTCGATTCGAATCGAATTAGACTAGCAATTTGCCTAGAGTGAATAAACCTGAAGTTATCATGAACTCAAAAGCCACTATTCATTGGCTCGATTTCGATCTAATTAGAATAGAAATTAGGCAAAAACGAACAAACCCGAAGTTGTCAGGAAATCAAAAATCACTTTTCACTGGCTCGATTCCAATCGAATTAGACTAGCAACTAGCTAAAAATGAGCAAATCGAAGTTATCATGAAATCAAAAATCACTTTTCATTGGCTCGATTCGGAACGGATTTGACTAGCAATTTGAACAAATCCGAAGTTATTAGGAAATCAAAAGCCACTTTTCATTGGCTCGATTCCAATAGAATTAAACTGGAAATGCGCCAAAAATGAAAAAAAAAACCTAGTTGTTATCATGAAATCAAAACCCTCTTTTCGTTGGCTCGATTCCAATCAAATTAGACTAGCAATTCACGAAAAACGAAAAAAACTCGAACTACCATGAAATAAAAAACTACTTTTCATTGGCTCGATTCCAATCGAATTAGACTAGCAATTCATAAAAAATGAGTAAACTCGAATTTATCACGAAATCATTAGAAGACACTTTTTATTCGCTCGATTCCAATCGAATTAGACTACCAATTCACCAAAAATGAACAAACCTGAAGTTATCATGAAATCAACAGCAAGTTTTCATTGGCTCGATTTCAATCGAATTGGACTAGTAATTCGCCAAAAACGAACTACACGAAGTACTCATGAAATCAATAACCACTTTTTATTGGCTCGATACCAATCGAATTAGACTAGCAATTCGCCCAAAACGAACAAACCTGAAGTTATCATGAAATCAAAAACCACATTTCGTTGGCTCGATTCCAATCTAATTAGATTAGAAATTCGCCAAAAACGAACAAACCTGAAGTTAACATGAAATCAAAAACAACTTTTCATTGGCTCAATTCCAATCGAATTAGACTACCAATTCGCCAAAAATGAACAAACCCGAAGTTATCATAAAAGTAAAAGCCACATTTCATTGGCTCGATTTCAATCGAATTAGACAAGAAGTTAGCCAAAAAGGAACAAACCCGAAGTTGTCATGAAATCAAAAATCACTTTTCATTGGCTCGATTCCAATCAAATTAGACTAGCAATTCGCTAAAAACAAGCGAACCTGAAGTTAGCATGAAATCAAAAACCACTTTTCATTGGCTCGATTCGAATCGAAATGGACTAGTAATTCACCAAAAATGAACAAATCCGAAGTTATCAGGAAATCAAAAGCCACTTTTCATTGGCTCGATTCCAATAGAATTAGACTAGAAATTCGCCAAGAACGAAAAAAACCCGTAGTTATCAGGAAATCAAAACCCTCTTTTCGTTGACTCGATTCCACTCGAATTAGATTAACAATTCATGAAAAATGAACAAACCCAAAGTTTTCATGAAATCAAAAACAACTTTTCATTGGCTCGATTCCAATCGAATAAGACTAGCAATTTGCTAAAAACGAATAGACCCAAAGTTATCACGAAATCATTAGAAGACACTTTTCATTCGCTCGATTCCAATCGAATTAGACTAGCAATTCGCCAAAAATGAACAAACCCGAAGTTACAATGAAATCAAAAGCAACTTTTCATTGGCTCGATTTCAATCGAATTGGACTAGCAATTCGCCAAAAACGAGCTACCCGAAGTTATCATGAAATAAATAACCACTTTTGAATGGCTCGATACCAATCGAATGAGACTAGCAATTCGCCAAAAATGAACAAACCCCAATTTATCGTGAAATCAAAAATCACTTTTCATTGGCTCGATTCCAATCTAATTAGACTAGAAATTCGCCAAAAACGAACAAACCCGAAGTTATCATGAAATCAAAAACCACTTTACATTGGCTCGATTCTATTGAAATTAGACTAGCAATTTGCCAAAAACGAACTACCCGAAGTTATCATGAAAGCAATAACCACTTTTCATTGGCTCGATACCAATCGAATTAGACTAGCAATTCGCTAAAATCGAATGAACCCGAACTTATCATGAAATCAAAAACCACTTTTCATTGGCTCGATTCGAATCGAATTAAACTAGCAATTTTCCAAAAGTGAACAAACCCGAAGTTATCATGAACTCAAAAGCCACTATTCATAGGCTCGATTTCGATCTAATTAGAATAGAAATTAGCCAAAAACAAACAAACCCGAAGTTGTCAGGAAATCTAAAATCACTTTTCATTAGCTCGATTCCAATCGAATTAGACTAGCAGTTAGCTAAAAATGAGCAAATCGAAGTTATCATGAAATCAAAAATCAATTTTCATTGGCTCGATTCGGAACGGATTTGACTAGCAATTCACCAAAAATGAACAAATCCGAAGTTATTAGGAAATCAAAGGCCAGTTTTCATTGGCTCGATTCCAATAGAATTAAACTAGAAATGCGCCAAAAATGAAAAAAAAAACCGAGTAGTTATCATGAAATCAAAACCCTCTTTTAGTTGGCTCAATTCCAATCAAATTAGACTAGCAATTCGCGAAAAACGAAAAAAACTCGAACTACCATGAAATAAAAAACTACTTTTCATTGGCTCGATTCCAATCGAATTAGACTAGCAATTCGTCAAAAATGAATAAACTCGAAGTTATCACGAAATCATTAGAAGACACTTTTTATTCGCTCGATTCCAATCGAATTAGACTAGCAATTCGCCAAAAACGAACAAACCCAAAGTTATCATGAAATCAACAGCAACTTTTCATTGGCTCGATTTCAATCGAATTGGACTAGCAATTCGTCAAAAACGAACTACACGAAGTACTCATGAAATCAATAACCACTTTTCATTGGCTCGATACCAATCGAATTAGACTAGCAATTCGCCCAAAACGAACAAACCTGAAGTTATCATGAAATCAAAAACCACATTTCGTTGGCTCGATTCCAATCTAATTAGATTAGAAATTTGCCAAAAACAAACAAACCCGAAGTTATCATGAAATCAAAAACAACTTTTCATTGGCTCAATGCCAATCGAATTAGACTACCAGTTCGCCAAAAATGAACAAACCCGAAGTTATCATAAAAGCAAAAGCCACATTTCATTGGCTCGATTCCAATCGATTTAGACTAGCTATTCGCCAAAAATGAATAAACACGAAGTTATCACGAAATCATTAGAAGACAATTTTCGTTCGCTCGATTCCAGTCGAATTAGACTAGCAATTCGCCAAAAATGAACAAACCCAAAGTAAGCATGAAATCAAAAGCCACTTTTCATTGGCTCGATTCCAATCGAATTAGAGTAGCAATTCGCCAAAAATGAACAAGCCTGAAGTTATCATAAAAGCAAAAGCCACATTTAATTGGCTCGATTCCAATAGAATTAGACTAGCAATTCGCCGAAAATGAACAAACCCAAAGTTATCACGAAATCATTAGAAGACAGTTTTCATTCGCTCGATTCCAAGCGAATTAGACTAGCAATTCGCCAAAAAGGAACAAACCCGAAGTAATCATGAAATCAAAAGCCACTTTTCATTGCCTCGATTCCAATCGAATTAGACTAGCAATTTGCCAAAAACGAACAAACCCGAAGTTATCATGAAATCAAAAGCCACATTTCATTTGTTCGATTCCAATCGAATTAGACTAGCAATTCGTCGAAAATGAACAAACCCAAAGTTATCATGAAATTAAAACCCTCTCTTCATTTGCTCGATTCCAATCGAATTATACCACCAATTCGTCGAAAAAGAACAAACCCGAAGTTATCATGAAATCAAAACCCTCTTTTCATTGGCTCGATTCCAATCTAATTACACTACCAATTCGCAAAAAAATGAACAAACCCGATTTTATCATGAAATCATCAAAAGCCAGCTTTCATTCGCTCGATTCCAGTAGAATTTGACTAGCAATTCACAAAAAATGAACAAAATCGAAGTTATCAGGAAATCATAAACCACTTTTCATTGGCTCAATTCCAATCGAATTAGACTAGCAATTCGCCAAAGATGAACAAACCCGGAGTTATCATGAAATCAAAAACCAATTTTCATTGGCTCGGTTCCAATCAACTTAGACTAGTAATTCGCTAAAGGCGAACAAACCCGATGTTATCATGAAATCAAAAACCACTATTCATTAGCTCGATTCCAATCGAATTAGGCTAGCAATTCGATAAAATAGAACAAACACGAAGTTATCATGAAATCAAAAATCACTTTTCATTAGCTCAATTCCTATCGAATCACACTAGCAATTCGCTAAAAATGAATAAACCCAAAGTTATCATGATATCGAAAGACACTTTTCAATGGCTTGATTCCAATCGAATTAGACTAGCAATTCGGTAAAATCGAACGAACCCGAAGTTATCATGAAATCAAAAACCACTCTTCACTGGCTCGATTCGAATCGAATTAGACTAGCAATTTGTCAAAAGTGAACAAAATCGAAGTTATCACGAACTCAAAAGTAACTATTCATTGGCTCGATTCCGATTGAATTAGACTTGAAATTAGCCAAAACTAAACAAACCCGAAGTTGTCAGGAAATTAAAAGCCCTCTTTTCATTGCCACGATTCCGATCGAGTTAGACTAGCAATTCGCTAAAAACGAGCAAATCGGAAGTTATCATGAAATCATAAACAACTTTTCATTGGCTCAATTTGAAATGGATTAGACTAGCAATTCGCCAAAAATGAACAAATCTGAAGTTATCAGGAAATCAAAAGCCATTTTTCATTGGCTCGATATCAATAGAATTTGGCTAGAAATTCGCTAAAAATGAAAAAAAAACCCGTAGTTATCATGAAATCAAAACCCTCTTTTCGTTGGTTCGATTCCAATCGAATTAGACTAGCAATTCGTAAAAAATGAAAAAACTCGAAGCTACCATGAAATCAAAAACCACTTTTCAATAGCTCGATTCCAATCGAATTAGACAAGCAATTACTCAAAAATGAATAAACCCGAAGTTATCACGAATTCATCAAAAGACACTTTTCATTGGCAAGATTCCAATCGAATTAGTCTAGCAATTCGCAAAAAATCGAACAAACCCGTAGTTATCATGAAATTAAAACCCTCTTTTCATTGGCTCAATTCCAATAGAATTAGATTAGCAATTCGCGAAAAATGAACAAACCCGAAGTTATCATGAAATCAAAAACCACTTTTCATTGGCTCGATTCCAATAAAATTAGACTAGCAATTCGCCAATAAGAATAAACCCGAAGTTATCATGAAATCATTAGAAGACACTTTTAATTCGCTCGATTACAGTCAAATTAGACAACCAATTCGCCAAAAATGAACAATTTCGGAGTTATCACGAAATCAAAAACAACTTTTCATTGGCTCGATTCCAATCTAATTAGACTAGAAGTTTGCCAAAAACGAACAAACCCGAAGTTATCATGATATCAAAAATCACTTTTCATTGGCTTGATTCCTATCGAATTAGACTAGCGATTCGCAAAAACGAACAAACCCGTAGTTATCATAAAATTAAAACCCTCTTTTCATTGGCTCGATTCCAATAGAATTGGACTAGCAATTTGGGAAAAATGAACAAACCCGAAGTTATCATGAAATCAAAAACCACTTTTCATTGGCTCGATTCCAATAAAATTAGACTAGAAATTCGCCAAGAATGAAAAAAACCCATAGTTATCATGAAATCCAAACCCTCTTTTCGTTGGCTCGATTTCAATCGAATTAGACTAGCAATTCGTGAAAAACGAAAAAACCCGAAGCTATCCTGAAATCAAAAATCACTTTTCATTGGCTCGATTCCAATCGAATTAGACAAGTAATTCACCAAAAATGGATAAACCCGAAGTTACTACAAAATCATCAGAAGACACATTTCATTTGCTCGATTCGAATCAAATTAGACAAGCAATTCGCCAAAAATGAACAAACCCGAAGTTATCATGAAATCAAAAGAAACTTTTCATTTGCTCGATTTCAATCGAATTGGACAAGCAATTCGCCAAAAACAAACTACCCGAAGTTCTCATGAAATAAATAACAACTTTTCATTGGCTCAATACCAATTGAATTAGACTTGCAATTCGCCAAAAAACAAGCAAACCCGAAGTTATCATGAAATCAAAAACCACTTTTCATTGGCTCGATTCAAATCGAATTAGACTAGCGATTCGCCAAAAATGAACAAAGACGAAGTTATCATGAAATCAAAAATCACTTTTCATTAGCTCGATTCCAATCGAATCCTACTAGCAATTCACCAGAGATAACAAACCTGAAGTTATCACGAAATCATCAAAAGACACTTTTGAATGGCTCGATTCCAATCGAATTAGATTAGCAATTCGCCAAAAATGAATAAACCCGAAGTTATCACGAAATCATCGAAAGACACTTTTCATTGGCTCGATTCCAATCGAATTAGACTAGGAATTCGCTAAAAACGAGCAAACCCGAATTATCATGAAATCAAAAACCACTTTTCATTGGCTCGATTCGAATCCGAATAGACTAGCAATTCGCCAAAAATGAACAAATCCGAAGTTATCAGAAAATCAAAAACAACTTTTCCTTGGCTCGATTCCAATCGAATTAGACTAGCAATTCGCCAAAAATGAAAAAACCCGAAGTTACCATGGAATCCAAAACCACTTTTCATTGGCTCGGTTCCAATCGAATTAGACTAGCAATTCACCAAAAATGACCAAACCCAAAGTTATCATGAAATCAAAAACCACTTTTCATTAGTCGGATTCCAATCGATTTAGACTAGCAATTTGCCAAAAATGAACAAACCCGAAGTTATCATGAAATGAAAAACCACTTTTCATTGGCTAGATTCCAATCAAATTAGACTAGCAATTCGCAAAAATTCGAACAAACCCGTAGTTATCATGAAATTAAAACCCTCTTTTCATTGGCTCAATTCCAATAGAATTAGACTAGCAATTCGCGAAAAATGAACAAACCCGAAGTTATCATGAAATCCAAAACCACTTTTCATTGGCTCGATTCCAATAAAATTAGACTAGCAATTCGCCAATAAGAATAAACCCAAAGTTGTCATGAAATCATTAGAAGACACTTTTCATTCGCTCGATTCTAGTCAAATTAGACAACCAATTCGCCAAGAATGAACAATTCCGGAGTTATCACAAAATCAAAAACCACTTTTCATTGGCTCGATTCCAATCTAATTAGACTAGAAGTTCGCCAAAAATGAACAAACCCGAAGTTATCATGATATCAAAAACCACTTTTCATTGTCTTGATTCCTATCGAATTAGACTAGCGATTCGCAAAAATGAGCAAACCCGTAGTTATCATAAAATTAAAACCCTGTTTTCATTGGCTCGATTCCAATAGAATTAGACTAGCAATTTGGGAAAAATGAACAAACCCGAAGTTATCATGAAATCAAAAACCACTTTTCATTGGCTTGATTCCAATCAAATTAGACTAGCAATTCGTCAAAAAGAATAAACCCGAAGTTATAACGAAATCATTAGAAGACACTTTACATTCGCTCGATTCCAATCGAATTAGACTAGCAATTCACCAAAAATGAACAAACCCGAAGTTATCATGAAATTAAAACCCTCTTTTCATTGGCTCGATTCCAATCGAATTAGACTACCAATTCGCCAAAAACGAACAAACCCGAAGTTATCATGAAATTATCAAAAGCCACTTTTCATTCGCTCGATTCCTGTTGAATTAGACTAGCTATTCGCCAAAAATGAAGAAACCTGAAGTTATCATGAAATCAAAAGCCACTTTTCATTGGCTCGATTCCAATTGAATTAGACTAGTGAAACTTTTCATTGGCTCGATTCCAATTGAATTAGACTAGCAATTCGCCAAAAATGAACAAATCCAAAGTTATCATGAAATCAAAAGCCACTTTTCCTTGGCTCGATTCCAATCGAATTAGACTAGCAATTCGTCGAAAATGAAAAAACCCGAAGTTATCATGAAATCAAAACTCTCCTTTCATTGGCTCGATTCCAATCGAATTAGACTAGCAATTCGCCAAAAATGAACAGTCCCGTAGTTATCATGAAATCAAAACCCTCTTTTCATTGGCTCGATTCCAATTGAATTAAACTACCAATTCGTGAAAAATGAACAAACCCGAAGTTATCATGAAATCAAAAACCATTTTCATTGCCTCGATTCCGATCGAATTAGACTAGCAATTCGCCAAAAATGAATAAACCCGTAGTTATCACGAAATCATTAGAATACACTTTTCATTCGCTCGATTCGAATCGAATTAGACTAGCAATTCGCCAAAAATGAACAAACTCGAAGTTATCATGAAAGCCACTTTTCATTAGCTCGATTCCAATCGAATTAGACTAGAAATTGGTCAAAATGAACAAAATCGAAGTAATCATGAATTCAAAAACAACTTTTCATTGGCTCGATTCCAATTGAATTCGACTAGCAATTTACGAAAAACGAACAGACCCGAAGTTATCATGAAGTCAAAACCCACATTTCATTAGCTCGATTCCAACCGAATTAGACTAGCAATTCATCGAAAATGGACAAACCCAAAGATATCATGAAATCAAAACCCTCCGTTCATTGGCTCGATTCCAATGGAATTAGACTACCAAATTCGTAAAAATGAGCAAACCCGAAGTTATCATGAAATTATCAATACCCACTGTTCATTCCCTCGATTCTAGTCGAATTAGACTAGCAATTCGCCAAAAATGAACAAACTTGAAGTTATCATGAAATCACGAGCCACTTTTCATTGGCTCAATTCCAATCGAATTAGACTAGCAATTCACCAAAAATGAACAAACCCGAAGTTATCATGAAACCAAAAGCCCCTTTTCATTGGCTCGATTCCAATCGAATTGGAATAGAAATTAGCCAAGAACGAACAAACCTGAAGTTATCATGAAATCAAAAACTACTTTCCATTGGCTCGATTCCTATCGAATTTGACTAGCTATTCGCTAAAAACGAACAAACCCGAAGTTATCATGAAATCAAAAACCACTTTTCATTGGCTCGATTCCAATCTAATTAGACTAGCAATTCGCCAAAAAGAACGACCCCAAGTTATTATGAAATCAAAATCACTTTTCATTGCCTTGATTCCAATTGAATTAGACTAGCAATTTGCTAGAAATGAACAAACTCGAAGTTATAATTAAATCAAAAGGCAACTTTAATTGGGTCGATTCCAATCGAATTAGACTAGCATTTCGCCAAAAATGAACAAACCCGAAGTTATCATGAAATCAAAAGCCACTTTTCTTTGGCTCAATTCCAATCAAATTAGACTAGTAATTCACTAAAAGTGAACAAATCGAAAGTTATCATAGAAAAAAACCACTTTTCATTGGCTCGATTCCAATCGAATCAGACTAGCAATTCGCCAAAAATGAACAAATCTGAAGTTATCATGATATGAAAAGCCACTTTTCAACGGCTCGATTCCTATCGAATTAGACTAGCAATTCACTAAAATCAAACGAACCCGAAGTTATCATGAAATCAAAAATCATTTTTCACTGGCTCAATTCGACTTGAATTAGAATAGCAATTCGTCAAAAGTGAACAAACCCGAAGTTATCAAGAGATCAAAAGCCAGTTTTCATTGGCTCGATTCCGATCGAATTAGACTAGAAATTATCGAAAATGAACAAACCCGAAGTTATCATGAAATCAGTAACCACTTTCCATTGGCTCGATTTCAATCGAATTAGACTAGTAATTCGCTAAAAATGAGCGAACCCGAAGTTATCATGAAATAAAAAACCACTTTTCATTAGCTCGATTCGAATCGAATAGGATTCGCAATTCGTAAAAAAAGAACAAACCCGAAGTTAGATTGGAAATAAAAAGCCACATTAGATTCGCAATTCTTTGGCTCGATTCGAATAGAATTAGACTGGAAATTCGCCAAAAATGAACAAACCCGAAGTTATCATGATATCAAAAGACACTTTTCAATGGCTCGATCCCTATCGAATTAGACTATCAATTCGCTAAAATCGAACGAACCCGAAGTTATCAAGAAATCAAAAACAACTTTTCATTGGCTCGATTCGAATCGAATTGGAATAGCAATTAGCCAAAAGTGAACAAACTCGAAGTTATCATGAAATCAAATGCCAATTTTCATTGGCTCGATTCCGATTGAATTAGACTAGAAGTTAGCCAGAAGTGAACAAACCCGAAGTTATCATGAAATCAAAAACACTTTTCATTGGCTCGATTCCAATTGAATTAGACTAGTAATTCGCTAAAAATGAGCGAACCCGAAGTTATCATGAAATCAAAAACCACTTTTCATTGGCTTAATTCGAATCGAATTAGACTAGTAATTCGCCAAAAATGAACAAACCAGAAGTTATCATGATATTGAAAGACACTTTTCAATGGCTTGATTCCAATCGAATTCGACTAGCAGTTAGCCAATAAGAATAAACCCAAAGTTATCAAGAAATCATTAGAAGACACTTTTCATTCCTTCGATTCCAATCGAATTAGACTAGCAATTCGCCAAAAATAAACAAACCCGAAGTTATCATGAAATTAAAAACCACTGTTCATTGGCTCGATTCCAATCTAATTAGACTAGAAATTTGCCAAAAATGAACAAACCCAAAGTTATCATGAAATCAAAAACCACTTTTCATTGGCTCAAATCGAATTAGACTAGCAATTCGCTAACAATGAACAAACCAGTAGTTATTATGAAATTAAAACCCTCTTTTCGTTGGTTCGATTCCAATAGAATTAGACTAGCAATTCGGGAAAAATGAACAAACCCGAAGTTATCATGAAATCAAAACCCACTTTTCATTGGCTCGATTCCAATCGAATTAGACTAGCAATTCGCCAGTAAGAATAAACTCGAAGTTATCACGAAATCAACAGAAGACACTTTTCATTCGCTCGATTCTAATCAAATTAGACAAGCAATTCGCCAAAAATGAACAAGCCCGAAGTTATCATGAAATCAAAACCCTCTTTTCAATAGCTCGATTCCAATTGAATTAGACTAGCAATTCGCCAAAAAATGAAAAAACCCGAAGTTATCATGAAATTATCAAAAGCCACTTTTCATTCGCACGATTCCAGTCAAATCAAACTAGCTATTCACCAAAAGTGAAGAAACCCGAAGTTATCATGAAATCAAGAGCCACTTTTCATTGGCTCAATTCCAATCGAATTAGATTAGCAATTCGCCAAAAATGAATAAACCCGAAGTTATCAAGAAATCAAAAGCCACTTTTCATTGGCTAGATTCCAATCGAATTAGACTAGCTATTCGTCAAAAACGAACAAACCCTAAGTTATCTTGAAATCATAAACCACTTTTCGTTGGCTTGATTCCAATCGACTTAGACTAGTAATTCGCCAAAAACGAAAAAACCCGAAGTTATCGTGAAATAAAAAACCACTTTTCATTAGCTCGATTCCAATCGAATTAGACTAGCAATTCGCCAAAAATGAACAAACCCGAAGTTATTATGAAATCAAAAATCACTTTTCATTGGCTTGATTCCAATCGAATTAGACTAGCAATTTGCTAGAAATAAACAAACTAGAAGTTATAATTAAATCAAAAGGCAGTTTTCATTGGGTCGATTCCAATCGAATTAGACTAGCATTTCGCCAAAAAGGAACAAACCTGAAGTTATCATGAAATCAAAACCCTCCTTTCCTTGGCTCGATTCCAATTTAATTAGACTAGCAATTCGCCAAAAATGAACAAACCGAAAGTTATAATGGAAACAAAAATCACTTTTAATTGGCTCGATTCTAATCGAATCAGACCAGCAATTCGCCAAAAATGAAGAAACCCGAAGTTGTCATGATATCAAAAGCAAATTTTCAATGGCTCGAATCCTATCGAATTAGACTAGCAATTCGTTAAAATCGAAAAAACCCGAAGTTGTCATGAAATCAAAAACCACTTTTCATTGGCTCGATTCAAATCGAATTAGAATAGCAATTCGCCAAAAGTGAACAAACCCGAAGTTATCATGAACTCAAAAGCTAGTTTTCATTGGCTCGATTCCGATCGAATTAGACTAGAAATTAGCCAAAAATGAACAAACCTGAAGTTATCATGAAATCAAAACCACTTTTCATTTGCTCGATCCCAATCGAATTAGTCTAGCTATTCGCTAAAAATGAGCGAACCCGAAGTTATCATGAAATCAAAAACCACCTTTCATTAGCTTGATTCGAATCGAATTAGACTAGAAATTCGCCAAAAATGAACAAACCCGACGTTATCATGATATCGAAAGACACTTTTCAATGGCTCGATTCCAATCGAATTAGACTAGCAATTCGCCAATAATAATAAACTCGAAGTTCTGAAGAAATCATTAGAAGACACTTTTCATTCGCTCGATTTTAATCGAATTAGACTAGTAATTCGCCAAAAATGAACAAACCCGAAGTTATCATGAAATCAAAAACCACTTTTCATTGGCTCGGCTCCAATCTAATTAGACTAGAAATTCGCCAAAAATGAACAAACCCGAAGATCAAAAACCACTTTTCATTGGCTCGATTCCAATCGAATTAGACTAGCAATTCGCCAAAAATGAATAAACCTGGAGTTATCATGAATTCGAAACCCACTTTTCATTGGCTCGATTCCAATCGAATTAGAATAGCAATTTGCCAAAAATGAAAAAAATTCAATGTTATCTTGAAATAAAAAACCACTTTTCATTAGCTCGATTTCAATCGAATTAGACTAGCAATTCGCCAAAAACGAACAAACCTGAAGTTGTCAAGAAATCAAAATCCTCTTTTCATTGGCCCGATTCCAATCGAATCTCGACTAGCAATTCGCCTAAAACGAACAAACCCGAAGTTATCATGGAATCAAAATCCACTTTTCATTGGACCGATTCCAATCGAATTAGACTAGCAATCTCCCAAAAACGAACAAACCCGACGTTATCATAAAATGAAAAACCAATTTTTATTGGCGCGATTCTAATCGAAATAGACTAGCAATTCGCCAAAAATGAACAAACTTGAAGTTACCATGAAATCAAAAGTTACTTTTCATTGGCTCATTTCCAATCGAATTAGATTACTGATTCGCCAAAAACGAACAAACTTGAAGTTATCATGAAATTTAAACTCACTTTTCATTAGCCCAATTCCCATCAAATTAGACTAGCAATTCGCCAAAAACGAACAAACCCGAAGTAACCATGAAATCAAAAGCGACATTTCATTGGCTTGATTCCAATCGAATTAGACTAGCAATTCACCAAAAATGACCAAACCCGAAGTTACCATGAAATCAAAACCTACTTTTCATTGGCTCGATTCCAATTGAATTAGGCTAGCAATTCACCAAAAATGAAAAATCCCGAAGTTATCATGAAATAAAAAATCACTTTTCATTAGCTCGATACTAATCGAATTAGACTAGTAACTCGACTAAAATGAACAAATCCGCAGTTATCATGAAATCAAAATCAATCTTTCAATGGCCCGATTCCAATCGAATTAGACTAGCAAATCGCTAGAATCGAACAAACCCGAAGTTATCATGAAATCCAAAACCACTTTTCATTGGCTCGATTCCAATCGAATTAGACTAGCAAATCGCCAAAAATGAAAAAAACCCGATGTTATCATGAAATCAAAAACTACTTTTCATTGGCTCGATTCTAATCGAATTAGACTACTAATTCGCCAAAAATGAACACACCCGATGTTATCATGAAATTAAAACCCACTTTTCATTAGCCCGATTCCGATCGAATTAGACTAGCAATTCGCCAAAAACGAACAAACTCGAAGTTATCATGAAATCAAAAGCTTCTTTTCATGGGGTCGATTCCAATCGAATTAGACTAGCAATTAGCCAAAAATGAACAAACCCAAAGTTATCATGAAATCCAAACGACCATTTCATTGGCTCGATTCCAATCGAATTAGAGTACCAATTCGCCAAAAACGAACAAACCGGAAGTTATCATGAAATTAAAGCCCACTTTTCATTGGCCCGATTCTTGTCGAATCAGACTTGCAATTCTCCAAAAATGAACAAACACGAAGTTATCATGAAATCAAAAGCCACTTTTTTGGCCTCGATTCCAATCGAATTTGACGAGCAATTCGCCAAAAACGAACAAACCTAGAGTTATCATGAAATCCAAACCAACTTTTCATTGGCTCGATTCCAATCAAATAAGACTAGCAATTCGCCAAAAACAAACTAACCAGAAGCAACCATGAAATCAAAAGCCACTTTTCATTGGTTTGAATCCAATCGAATCAGACTAGCAATTCGCCAAAAATGAACAATCCAAAAGTCATCTTGAAATCAAAAACCACTTTTCATTGCCTCGATTCCAATGGAATTAGACTAGCAATTCTCCAAAAATGAAAAAACCCGAAGTTATCATGAAATCAAAAAC
Source organism: Olea europaea var. sylvestris (assembly GCF_002742605.1). Classification (NCBI taxonomy): domain Eukaryota; kingdom Viridiplantae; phylum Streptophyta; class Magnoliopsida; order Lamiales; family Oleaceae; genus Olea; species Olea europaea. The sequence continues at coordinate 187,944 of NW_019227947.1, forward strand.
CACTTTTCATTGCCTCGATTCCAATGGAATTAGACTAGCAATTCTCCAAAAATGAAAAAACCCGAAGTTATCATGAAATAAAAAAACCACTTTTCATTGGCTCGATTCTAATTGAATTAGACTAGCAATTCGCCTGAGACGAACAAACGCGAAGTTATCATGAAATCAAAATCCACTTTTCAATGGTCCGATTCCAATCGAATTAGACAACCAATTCGCCAAAAATGAACACACCCTACGTTATCGTGAAATCAAAACCCACTTTTCATTGGCTGGATTCCAATCGAATTTGACTAGCAATTCGCAAAAAATGAACAAACTCGAAGTTATCATGAAATCAAAATCCACTTTTCATTGGCTCAATTCCAATTGAATTAGACTAACAATCGGCCAAAAATGAACAAACCGAAAGTTATCATGAAATCAAAAACCACTTTTATTGCCTCGATTCCAATCGAATTAGACATGTAATTCGCCAAAAATGAACAAACTAGAAGTAACCATGAAATCAAAAGCAACTTTTGATTTGCTCAATTCCAATCGAATTAGACTAGCAATTTGCCAAAAATGAACACGCCCGAAGTCATAATTAAATGAGAAATGACTTTTCATTGGCTCGATTTCAAATGAATTACACTAGCAATTCACCAAAAATGAATAAATCTGAAGTTATCATGAAACCAAAAAACACTTTTCATTGGCTCAATTCCAATCTAATTAAACTAGCAATTCGCCAAAAATGAACAAACCTGATTTTATCATGAATTCAAAACCCACTTTTCATTGGATCGCTTCCAATCGAATTAGAATAGCAATTCGCCAAAAAGAAAAAACATGAAGTCGTCATGAAATAAAAAATCACATATCATTGGCTCCATTTCAATCGAATTAGACTAGCAATTCGCCAAAAATGAACAAATCCGAAGTTGTTATGAAATCAAAATCCACTTTTCGTTGGCCCGATTCCAATCGAATCTCGATTCCAATCGAATTAGACTAGTAATTTGCTAAAAATGAAAAAATCCGAAGTTGTTAGGAATTAAAAAACAACTTTTCATCGGCTCGATTATAATCGAATTAGACTAGCAATTCGCCAAAAATGAACAAACCCGAAGTAACCATGAAATCAAAAGACACTTTTCAATGGCTCGATTCCAATCGGATTAGACTAGCAATTCGCCAAAAACGAATAAACCTGAAGTAACCATGAAATCAAAAACAACTTTTAATAGGCCCGATTCCGATCGAATTAGACTAGCAATTCGCGAAAAATGAACAAACCCGAAGTTATCATGAAATCAAAAGTCACTTTTCATGGGGTTAATTCCAATCGAATTAGATTTGCAATTCATCAAAAATGAAAAAACCCGAAGTTATCATGAAATCCAAACCAACTTTTCATTGGCTCGATTCCAATCGAATTAGAGTAGCAATTCGCCTAAAACAAACAAACCTGAAGTTATCATGAAATTAAAACCCACTTTTCATAGGCCCAATTCCTGTCGAATCAGACTAATTCTCTGAAAACAAACAAGGATGAAGTTATCATGAAATCAAAAGCCACTTTTCAATGGCCCGATTCCAATCAAATTCGACAACCAATTCGTAAAAAATGAACAAACCCTAAGTTATCATGAAATCAAAACCCATTTTTCATTGGCTGGATTCCAACCGAATTAGACTAGCATTTCACCAAAAATGAACAAACCCGAGGTTACCATGAAATCAAAACCCACTTTTCATTGGCTCGATTCCAATTGAATTAGACTAACAATCGACCAAAAATGAACAAGTCGAAAGTTATCATGAAATCAAAAACAACTTTTATTGACTCGATTCCAATCGAATTAGACAAGCAATTCGCCAAAAATGAGCAAACCAGAAGTAACCATGAAATCAAAAGCCACTTTTGATTGGCTCAATTCCAATCGAATTAGACTAGCAATTAGCCAAAAATGAACAAACCTAAAGTCGTCATGAAATCAAAAACAACTTTTCATTGGCTCGATTCCAAATGAATTAGACTAGCAATTCGCCAAAAATGAATAAACCTAAAGAAACCATGAAATCGAAAACAACTTTTCATAGGCCCGATTCCGATCGAATTAGACTAGCAATTCACGAAAAACGAACAAACTCGAAGTTATCATGAAATCAGAAGCCACTTTTCATGGGGTTGATTCCAATCGAATTAGACTAGCAATTCGCCAAAAATGAACAAACCCGAAGTTATCATGAAATCCAAACAAACTTTTCATTGGCTCGATTCCAATCGGATTAGAGTAGCAATTCGCCAAAAACGAATAAACTTGAAGCTATCATGAAATTAAAACCCACTTTTCATTGGCCTGATTCCTGTCGAATCAGACTAGCACTTCTACAAAAATGAACAAGCACGAAGTTATCATGAAATCAAAAGCCACTTTTTCTGGGCTCGATTCCAATCGAATTTGAAGAGTAATTCGCCAAAAACGAACAAACCCAGAGTTATCATGAAATCCAAACCAACTTTTCATTGGCTCAATTCTAATCAAATAAGACTAGCAATTCGCTAAAAATGAACTAACCAGAAGTAACCAAGAAATCAAAAGCCACTTTTCAGTGGTTCGAATCCAATCCAATCAGACTAGCAATTCGCCAAAAACGAACAATCCCAAAGTCATTTTGAAATCAAAAACCACTTTTCATTGCCTCGATTCCAATGGAATTAGACTAGCAATTCTCCAAAAATGAAAAAACCCGAAGTTATCATGAAATAAAAAAACCACTTTTCATTGGCTCGATCCTAATCGAATTAGACTAGCAATTCGCCTAAGACGAACAAACCCGAAGTTATCATGAAATCAAAATCCACTTTTCAATGGCCCGATTCCAATCAAATTTGACAACCAATTCGCCAAAAAATGAACAAACCCTAAGTTATCATGAAATCAAAACCCACTTTTCATTGGCTGGATTCCAATCGAATTAGACTAGAAATTCACCAAAAATGAACAAACCCGAAGTTATCATGAAATCGAAATCCACTTTTCATTGGCTCGATTCCAATTGAATTAGACTAACAATCGGCCAAAAATTAACAAATCGAAAGTTATCATGAAATCAAAAACCACTTTTACTGCCTCGATTCCAATCGAATTAGACAAGCAATTCGCCAAAAATGAACAAACCAGAAGTAGAAATCAAAAGCCAATTTTGATTGGCTCAATTCCAATCGAATTTGACTAGCAATTCACCAAAAATGAACAAACCTAAAGTCATCATGAAATCAAAAATAACTTTTCATTGGCTCGATTCCAAATGAATTAGACTAGCAATTCGCCAAAAACGAATAAACCTGAAGTAACCATGAAATCAAAAACAACTTTTCATAGGCCCGATTCTGATCGAATTAGACTAGCGATTTGCAAAAAACGAACAAACCCGAAGTTATCATCAAATCAAAAGCCACATTTCATGGGGTCGATTCCAAACGAATTAGACTAGCAATTCGCCAAAAATGAACAAACCCGAAGTTATCATGAAATCCAATCCAACTTTTCATTGGCTCGATTCCAATCGAATTAGAGTAGCAATTTGCCAAAAACAAACAAACATGAAGTTATCATGAAATTAAAACCCACTTTTCATTGGCCCGATTCCTGTCGAATCAGACTAGCAATTCTCCAGAAATGAACAAGCACGAAGTTATCATGAAATCAATAGCCACTTTTTCTGGGCTTGATTCCAATCGAATTTGACGAGCAATTCACCAAAAATGAACAAACCTGGAGTTATCATGAAATCCAAACAAACTTTTCATTGGCTCGATTCCAATCAAATAAGACTAGCAATTCGCCAAAAACGAACTAACCAGAAGTAATCTTGAAATCAAAAGCCACTTTTCATTGGTTCGAATCCAATCGAATCAGACTAGCAACTCGCCAAAAATGAACAATCCCAAAGTCATCTTTAAATCGAAAACCACTTTTCATTGCCTCGATTCCAATGGAATTAGACTAGCAATTTGCCAAAAATGAAAAAACCTGAAGTTATAACGAAATAAAAAATCACTTTTCATTGGCTCGATTCTAATCGAATTAGACTAGCAATTCGCCTAAGACGAACAAACCCGAAGTTATCATGAAATCAAAATCCACTTTTCAATGGCCCGATTCCTATCGAATTAGACAACCAATTCGCCAAAAATGAACAAACCCTAAGTTATCATGAAATTGAAATCCACTTTTCAATGGCTGGATTCCAATCAAATTAGACTAGCAATTCGCCAAAAACTAACAAACCCGAAGTTATCATAAAATCAAAACCCACTTTTCATTGGCTCGATTCCAATCAAATTAGACTAACAATCGGCCCAAAATGAACAAAGCGAAAGTCATCAAGAAATCAAAAACCATTTTTATTGGCTCGATTCCAATCGAATTAGACAAGCAATTCGCCAAAAATGAACAAACCAGAATTAACCACGAAATCAAATGCCACTTTTGATTGGCTCAATTCCAATCGAATTAGACTAGCAATTCCCCAAAAATGAACAAACCCGACGTCATCATGAAATCAAAAACAACTTTTCATTGGCTTGATTCCAAATGAATTAGACTAGCAATTCGCCAAAAATGAATAAACCTGAAGTAATCATGAAACCAAAAACCATTTTTCATTGGCTCAATTCCAATCTAATTAGACTAGCAATTCGACAAAATTGAACAAACCTAGTTTTATCATGAAATCAAAATCCACTTTTCATTGGATCGCTTCCAATCGAATTAGAATAGCAATTCGCCAAAAATGAAAAAACTCGAAGTCAACAAGAAATAAAAAATCACTTTTCATTGGCTCGATTTCAATCAAATTAGATTAGCAATTCGTCAAAAATGAACAAACCCGAAGTTCTTATGAAATCAAAATCCACTTTTCGTTGGCCCGATTCGATTCCAATCGAATTAGACTAGCAATTCGCTAAAAACGAAAAAATCTGTTGTTGTTAGGAAATAAAAAACAACTTTTCATTGGCTCGATTCCAATAGAATTAGACTAGCAATTCGCTAAAAACAAACAAACCCAAAGTCATCGTGAAATCAAAACCCACTTTTTATAGGCTCGATTCCAAACGAATTAGACTAGCATTTCGCAAAAAAGCACAAACCCGAAGTTATCATAAAACCAAAATCCACTTTTCATTGGCTCGATTCCAATCGAATCAGACTAGCAATTCCCCAAAAATGAACAAACCCTGAAGTTATCAGGAAATCAAAACCCACATTTCAGTAGCTCGATTCTAATCGAATTAGAATAGCAATTCATCAAAAATGAAAAAAAAAACCCGAAGTTATCAAGAAATAAAAAACCACTTTTCATTGCCTCGATTCTAATCGAATTAGACTAGCAATTCTTTAAAAACGAACAAAACCGATGTTTTCATATAATCAAAATCCATTTTTCATTGGCCCGATTCCAATCGAATTAGACTAGCAACTCGCCAAAAATGAACAAACTGAAGTTATCATGAAATCGAGACCCACTTTTCAATGGCTCGATACCAATCAAATTAGACTAGCAATTCTTCAGAAATGAAAAAAACCCAATGTCATCATGAAATAAAAAACCACTTTTCATTGGCTAGATTCCAATCGAATTAGACTAGCAATTTGGCCAAAAACAAAAAAACCCGAAGTTATCATGAAATAAAAAATCACTTTTCACTGGCTCGATTTCAATCGAATTAGACAAGCAATTCACCAAAAATGACCAAACCTGAAGTTATCACGAAATCCAAACCAACTTTTCAATGGCTCGATTCCAATCGAATTAGACTAACAATTCACCAAAATGAACAAACCAGAAGTAACCAAGAAATCAAAAGCCACTTTTCATTGGTTCGATTCCAATCGAATTAGACTAGCAATTAGCCAAAAATGAACAAACCCGAAGTCATCATGAAATCAAAAACAACTTTTTATTAGCTCGATTACAAACGAATTAGACTAGCATTTCGCCAAAAACGAACAAACCCGAAGTTATCATGAAATCAAAGGCCACTTTTCATTGGCTCGATTCCAATCGAATTTGACTAGCAATTCACCAAAAATGAAAAAACCCAAAGTTATCATAAAATCAAAATCCACTTTTCAATGGCCCGATTCCAATCGAATTAGACAACCAATTCGCCAAAAATGATCAAACCCTAAGTTATCATGAAATGAAACCCCACTTTCCATTGGCTGGATTCCAATCGAATTAGACTAGCAATTCACCAAAAATGAACAAACCCAAAGTTATCATGAAATCAAAACCCACTTTTCATTGGCTCGATTCCAATCGAATTTGACTAGCAATCGGCCAAAAATGAACAAACTGAAAGTTATCATGAAATCAAAAACCACTTTTATTGGCTCGATTCCAATCGAATTAGACAAGCAATTTGCCAAAAATGAACAAACCAGAAGTAACCATGAAATCAAAAGCCACTTTCTATTGGCTCAATTCCAATCGAATTACACTAACAATTCGCCAAAAACGAACAAACCCGAAGCCATCATGAAATCAAAAATGACGTTTCATTGGCTTGATTCCAAATGAATTAGACTAGCAATTCGCTAAAAACGAATAAACCCGAAGTTACCATGAACCAAAAACCCCTTTTCATTGGCTCAATTCCTATCTAATTAGACTAGCAATTCGCCAAAAATGAATAAACTTGGTTTTATCATGAAATCAAAACCCACTTTTCGTTGGATCGCTTCCAATCGAATTAGAATAGCAATTCCCCAAAAATGAAAAAACTCGAAGTCATCATGAAATCAAAACCCACTTTTCATTGGATCGCTTCCAATCGAATTAGAATAGCAATTCGCCAAAAATGAAAAAACTCGAAGTCATCATGAAATAAAAAACCACTTTTCATTGGATCACTTCCAATTGAATTAGAATAGCAATTCGCCAAAAATGAAAAAACTCGAAGTCAACATGAAATAAAAATACACTTTTCATTGGCTCGATTTCAATCGAATTAGACTAGAAATTCGCCAAAAACAAACAAACCCGAAGTTCTCATGAAATCAAAATCCACTTTTAGTTGGCCCGATTTTAATCGAATTAGACTAGCAATTCGCTAAAAATGAAAAAATCCGAAGTTGTTAGGAAATAAAAAACAAATTTTCATTGGCTCGATCTCAATCGAATTAGACTAGCAATTCGCCAAAAACAAACAAACCAAAGTCATCGTGAAATCAAAACCACTTTTTATATGCTCGATTCCAAACGAATTAGAGTAGCATTTCGCAAAAACGAACAACCCCAAAGTTATCATGAAACCAAAAACCACTTTTCATTGGCTCGATTTCAATCGAATCGGACTAGCAATTCGCCAAAAATGAACAAACCCGAAGTTATCAGGAAATCAAAACCCACATTTCACTAGCTCGATTCTAATCGAATTAGAATAGCAATTCGCCAAAAATAAAAAAAATCCGAAGTTATCATGAAATAAAAAACCACTTTTCATTGGCTCAATTCTAATCGAATTAGACTAGCGATTCGTTAAAAACGAACAAACCCGAGGTTGTCATGAAATCAAAATCCATTTTTCATTGGCCCGATTCCAATCGAATTAGACTAGCAATTTGCCAAAAATGAACAAACCCGAAGTTATCATGAAATGAAAGACTACTTTTCATTGGCTAGATTCCAATCGAATTAGACTAGCAATTCGCCAAAAAAGAACAAACACGAAGTTATCATGAAATCAAAAACCACTTTTTAATGGCTCGATTCCAATCGAATTAGATTAGCAATTTGCCAAAAAAGAACAAACCCGAAGTTATCATGAAATCAAAAACCACTTTTCATTAGCTCGATTCCAATCGAATTAGAGTAGCAATTCACGAAAAATGAACAAACCCGAAGTTATCATGAAATCAAAAACCACTTTTCATCAGCTCAATTCCAATCAAATTAGACTAGGAATTCCCCAAAAATGAACAAATCCTAAGTTGTCATGAAATCGAAAATCACTTTTCATTAGCTGGATTCCAATCGAATTAGACTACCAATTTTCCAAAGCGAACAAACCCGAAGATATCATGAAATCAAAAGCCACTTTCCAATAGCTCGATTCCAATCGAATTAGACTAGCAATTCGCTAAATCGAACAAACCTAAAGTTATCACGAAATGAAAGACCACTTTTCATTGGCTCGATTCCAATCGATTTAGACTAGAAATTTGCCAAAAACGAACATACCCGAAGTTATCATGAAATGAAAAACCATTTTTCAATGGCTCGATTCAAATCGAATTAGACTAGCAATTCGCCGAAAATGATCAAACCCAAAGTTATCATGAAATCAAAAATAACTTTTCATTAGCTGGATTCCAATCTATTTAGACAAGCAATTCGCCAAAAACGAACAAACCCGAAGTTATTATGAAATGAAATACCACTTTTCATTTGTTCGATTCCAACTGATTTAGACTAGCAATTCGCCAAAAACGAACAAAATCGAAGTTATCATGAAATCAAAACTTATTTTTTATTGGCTCGATTTCAATCGATTTAGACCAGGAGTTCTCCATAAACGAACAAACCCGAAGTTATCATGAAATGAAAAACCACTTTTCATTGGTTCGATTCCAATCGAATTAGACTAACAATTTCCCAAAAATGTTCAAACCCGAAGATATCATGAAATCAAAAGCCACTTTTCATTGGGTCGATTCCAATCGAATTAGACTAGCAGTTCGCCAAAAATGAACATACCCGAATTTATCATGAAATGAAAAACCACTTTTCATTGGCTCGATTTCAGTTTATTTGGACTCGTAATTCGCCAAAAATGAACAAACCCGAAGTTATCATCAAATGAAAAATCGCTTTTCATTGGCTCGATTCCAATCGAATTAGACTAGCAATTCGCCAAAAAAGAACAAAACCGAAGTTATCAGGAAATCAAAAACCACTTTTCATTAGCTAGATTCCAATCGAATTAGACTAGCAGTTCGCCAAAAATGAATAAATCCGAAGTTATCATGAAATTAAAAACCACTTTTCTTTGGCTCGATTCCAATCAATTTAGACTAGCAATTCCCCAAAAATGAACAAACCCTAAGTTATCATGAAATCAAAAACAACTTTTCCTGGGCTCGATTCCAATCAAATTAGACTAGCAATTCGCCAAAAATGAACAAACCCGTAGTTATCATAAAATCCAAAACCACTTTTCATTGGCTCGATTCCAATCGAATTGGACTAGCAATTCGCCAAAAATGACCAAACCCGAAGTTATCATGAAATCAAAAATCACTTTTCATTAGTTGGGTTCCAATCGATTTAGACTAGAAATTTGCCAAAAATGAACAAACCGGAAGTTATCATGAAATGAAAAACCACTTTTCATTGGCTCGATTCCAATCGAATTAGACTAGCAATTCGCCAAAAAAGAGCAAACCCGAAGTTATCATGAAATCGAAAACCACTTTTCATTAGCTAGATTCCAATCGAATTAGATTAGCAATTCGCTAAAAAAGAACAAACCCGAAGTTATCATGAACTCAAAAACCACTTTTTAGTGGCTCGATTCCAATTGAATTAGACTAGCAATTCGCCAAAAATGAACAAATCGGAAGTTATCATGAAATCAAAAATAAATTTTCATCAGCTCGGTTCCAATGGAATTAGACTAGGAATTCGCCAAAAATAAACAGAGTCGAAGTTATCAGGAAATCAAAAACCACTTTTCATTAGCTAGATTCCAATAGAATTAGACTAGCAATTCGCCAAAATGAACAAACACGAATTAATCATGAAATGAAAAACCACTTTAATTGGCTCTATTCCAATCGATTTAGACTCGCAATTCGTCAAAAATGAACAAACCCAATGTTATTATGCTATGAAAAACCGCTTTTCATTGGCTCCATTCCAATCGAATTAGACTAGCGATTCTTGAAAAATGAACAAACCCAAAGTTATCATGAGATCAAAAACAACTTTTCATTAGCTGGATTCCAATCTATTTAGACTAGCAATTTGCCAAAAACGAACAGACCTGCAGTTATCGTGAAATGAAATGCCACTTTTCATTGGCTCGATTCCAATCGATTTAGACTAACAATTAGCCAAAAACGATCAAACTCGAAGTTATCATGTAATCAAAAGCCACGTTTCATTGGCTCAATTCCAATCGATTTAGACAAGCAATTTGCCAAAAATGAAAAAACCCGTAGTTATCATGAAATTAAAAACCACTTTTCTTTGGCTCGATTCCAATCAATTTAGACTAGCAATTCGCCAAAAATGAACAAACCCGAAGTTATCATGAAATCAAAAACAACTTTTCATTGGCTAGATTCCAATCAAATTAGACTTGCAATTCGCCAAAAATGAACAAACCAGAAGTTATCATGAAATCAAAAACAACTTTTCATTGGCTCGATTCCAATCGAATTAGACTAGCAATTCGCCAAAAATGATCAAACGCGAAGTTATCATGAAATCAAAAACCACATTTCATTAGTTGGATTCCAGTCGATTTAGACTAGCAATTTGCCAAAAATGAAAAACCCGAAGTTATCATGAAATGAAAAACCACTTTTCATTGGCTAGATTCCAATCGAATTAGACTAGCAATTCACCAAAAAAGAACAAACCCTAAGTTATCATGAAATCAAAAACCACTCATTATTGGCTCGATTCCAATCGAATTTGACTAGCAATTCGCCAAAAAAGAACAAACCCGAAGTTATCAAGAAATCAAAAACAACTTTACATTAGCTCGATTCCAACGGAATTAGACTAGCAATTCGCCAATAAAGAACAAACACGAAGTTATCAAGAAATCAAAAACCACTTTTCATTAGCTAGATTCCAATCGAATTAGACTAGCAATTCGCCAAAAATGAACAAACCCGAAGTTATCATGAAATCAAAAACCACTTTTCATTAGCTAGATTCCAATCGAATTAGACTAGCAATTCGCCAAAAATGAACAAACCCGAAGTTATCATGAAATCAAAAACCACTCATTATTGGCTCGATTCCAATCGACTTTGACTAGCAATTCGCCAAAAAGAACAAACCCGAAGTTATCAAGAAATCAAAAACAACTTTACATTGGCTCGATTCCAATGGAATTAGACTAGCAATTCGCCAACAAAGAACAAACACGAAGTTATCAGGAAATCAAAAACCACTTTTCATTAGCTAGATTCCAATTGAATTAGACTAGCAATTCGCCAAAAACGAACAAACCTGAAGTTATCATGAAATGAAAAACCACTTTTCATTGCTAGATTCCAATCGAATTTGACTAGGAATTCGCCAAAATGAACAAACACGAATTAATCATGTAATGAAAATCCACTTTTCATTGGCTCGATTCCAATCGATTTAGACTCGCAATTCGCCAAAAACGAACAAACCCGAAGTTATTATGAAATGAAAAATCGCTTTTCATTGGCTCCATTCCAATCAAAATAGACTAGCAATTCACGAAAAATGAAAAAACCTGAAGTTATCATGAAATCAAAAACCACTTTTCATTGGCTCAATTCCATTCGAATTAGACTAGCAATTCGCCAAAAACGAACGAATCCGAACTTATCACTAAATCAAAAACCACTTTTAATTAGCTGTATTCCAATACAATTAGACTACCAATTCGTGAAAACGAACAAACCTGAAGATATCATGAAATCGAAAGCCAGTTTTCAATTGCTCGATTCCAAATGATTTAGAAAAGTTATTCGCTAAAAACGAACAAGCCCGAAGTTACAATCAAATGAAAAACAACTTTTCTTGGGCTCGATTCCAACCGAATTAGACTAGCAATTCACCAAAAATGAATAAACCCTAAGTTACCATGAAATTAAAAGCCACGTTTCATTAGCTCGATTCCAATCGATTTAGACTAGCAATTTGACAAAAATGAACAAACCCGAAGTTATCATGAAATTAAAAACCACTTTTCTTTGGCCCGATTCCAATCAATTAAGAGTAGCAATTTGCCAAAAATGAACAAACCCGAAGTTATCATGAAATCAAAAACAACTTTTCATTGGCTCGATTCCAATCGAATTAGACTAGCAATTCGCCAAAAAAGAACAAACACGAAGTTATCATGAAATCAAAAACAACTTTTCATTGGCTCGATTCCAATCGAATTTGACTAGCAATTCACCAAAAATGAACAAACCCGAAGTTAGCATGAAATCAAAACCACTTTGCATTGACTCGATTCCAATCGAATTAGATTAGCAATTCACCAAAAACGATCAAACCCGAAGTTATCATGAAATCAAAAAACCACTTTTCATTAGTTGGATTCCAATCGATTTAGACTATCAATTCGCCAAAAACGAACAAACCCGAAGTTATCATGAAATGAAAAACCACTTTTCATTGGCTAGATTCCAATCAAATTAGACTAGCAATTCGCCAAAAAAGAACAAACCCGAAGTTATCATGAAATCAAAAACCACTCATTATTGGCTAGATTCCAATCGGATTTGACTAGCAATTCGCCAGAAAAGAACAAACCCGAAGTTATCAAGAAATCAAAAACAACCTTACATTGGCTCGATTCCAATGGAATTAGACTAGCAATTCGCCAACAAAGAACAAATCCGAAGTTATCAGGAAATCAAAAACCACTTTTCATTAGCTAGATTCCAATCGAATTAGACTAGCAATTCGCCAAAAATGAACAAACCCGAAGTTATCATGAAATCAAAAGCCACTTTTCGTTGGCTTGATTCCAATCGATTTAGACTAGCAATTTGCCAAAAATGAACAAACCCGAAGTTATCATGAAATGAAAAAGCACTTTTCATTGGCTAGATTCCAATCGAATTTGACTAGGAATTCATCAAAAAAGAACAAACCCGAAGTTATCATCAAATCAAAAACCACTTTTTATTGGCTAGATTCCAATCGAATTAGACTAGCAATTTTCCAAAAAAGAACAAACCCGAAGTTAACATGAAATCAAAAACCACTTTTCATTGGCTCGATTCCAATCGAATTTGACCAGCAATTCGCCAAAAATGAACTGATTCGAAGTTATCATGAAATCAAAAATAACTTTTCATTTGCTCGATTCCAATGGAATTAGACTACCAATTCCCCAAAAATGAACACACCCAAAGTTATCATGAAATCAAAAACCACTTTTCATAGGCTCAATTCCGATCAAATCAGACTAGCAATTCGCCAAAATTGAACAAATCTGAACTTATCATTAAATCAAAAACCACTTTTCATTAGCTGTATTCCAATAGAATTAGTCTACCAATTCGTGAAAATGAACAAACCCAAAGATATCATGAAATTGAAAGCCGATTTTCAATTGTTCGATTCCAATCGATTTTGAAAAGTTATTCGCGAAAAACGAACAAGCCCGAAGTTTCCATGAAATGAAAAACCTCTTTTCTTTGGCTCGATTCCAACCGAAATAGAATAGCAATTCGCCAAAATCGAACAAACCCTAAGTTATCATGAAATCAAAAGCCACGTTTCATTGGCTCGATTTTAATCAATTTAGACTAGCAATTCGCCAAAAAGAGCAAACCCGAAGTTATCATGAAATCAAAAACCACTCATTATTAGCTCGATTCCAATCGAATTTGACTAGCAATTCGCCAAAAAATAACAAACCTGAAGTTATCAAGAAATCAAAAACAACTTTACATTGGCTCGATTCCAATGGAATTAGACTAGCAATTCGCCAAAAACAAACAAACCCGAAGTTTTCATGAAATCAAAAGCCACTTTTCGTTGGCTCGATTCCAATCGATTTAGACTAGCAATTCGCCAAAAACGAACAAACCCGAAGTTATCATGAAATGAAAAACCACTTTTCATTGGCTAGATTCCAATCGAATTTGACTAGGAATTCACCAAATATGAACAAACCCGAAGTTATCATGAAATCAAAAACCACTTTTTATTGTCTAGATTCCAATCGAATTAGACTAGCAATTCGCCAAAAAAGAACAAACTCGAAGTTATCAAGAAATCAAAAACCACTTTTCATTGGCTCGATTCCAATCGAATTTGACCAGCAATTCACCAAAAATGAACAAATTCGAAGTTATCATGAAATCAAAAACAACTTTTCATTTGCTCGATTCCAATGGAATTAGACTTCCAATTCCCCAAAAATGAACACACCCGAAGTTATCATGAAATCAAAAACCACTTTTCATTGGCTCAATTCCGATCAAATCAGACTAGCAGTTCGCCAAAAGCGAACAAGTTTGAACTTATCATTAAATCAAAAACCACTTTTCATTAGCTGTATTCCAATAGAATTGTCTACCAATTCGTGAAAACGAACAAACCCAAAGATATCATGAAATTGAAAACTAGTTTTCAATTGTTCGATTCCAATCGATTTTGAAAAGTTACTCGCTAAAAACGAACAAGCCCAAAGTTTCCATGAAATGAAAAATCACTTTTCTTTGGCTCGATTCCAACCGAAATAGAATAGCAATTGGCCAAAACCGAACAAACCCTAAGTTATCATGAAATCAAAAGCCACGTTTCATTGGCTCGATCTCAATCAATTTATACTAGCAATTTGCCAAAAATGAACAAACCCGAAGTTATCAAGAAATTAAAAACCACTTTTCTTTGGTTTGATTCCAATCAATTTAGACTAGCAATTCGCCAAAAATGAACAAACCCAAAGTTATCATGAAATCAAAAACAACTTTTCATTGGCTCGATTCCAATCGAATTAGACTAGAAATTCGCCAAAAATGAACAAACCCAAAGTTATCATGAAATCAAAAACAACTTTTCATTGGCTCGATTCCAATCGAATTAGACTAGAAATTCGCCAAAAATGAACAAACACGAAGTTATCATGAAATCAAAAACAACTTTTCATTGGCTCGATTCCAATTGAATTAGACTAGCGATTCGGCAAAAACTAACAAAGCTGAAGTTATCATGAAATCAAAAGCCACGTTTCATTGGCTCGATTCCGATCGATTTAGACAAGCAATTTGCCAAAAATAAAAAAACCCGAAGTTATCATGAAATTAAAAACCACTTTTCTTTAGCTCGATTCCAATCAATTTAGACTAGCAATTCGCCAAAAATGAACAAACCCAAAGTTATCATGTAATCAAAAACAACTTTTCATTGATTACAATCGAATTAGACTAGCAATTCAACAAAAATGAACAAACCCGAAGTTATCATGAAATCAAAAACAACGTTTCATTGGCTCGATTCCAATCGAATTAGACTAGCAATTCGCCAAAAAGAACAAACCCAAAGTTATCATGAAATCAAAAACCACATTTCATTAGTTGGATTCCAATCGATTTAGACTAGCAATTCGCCAAAAACGAAAAACTCGAAGTTATCATGAAATGAAAAACCACTTTTCATTGGCTAGATTCCAATCGAATTAGACTAGCAACTCACCAAAAAAGAACAAACCCTAAGTTATCATGAAATCAAAAACCACTTTTTATTGGCTCGATTCCAATCGAGTTAGACTAGCAATTCGCCAAAAATGTACAAACCGGAAGTTATCATGAAATCAAAAATCACTTTTCATTGGCTCGATTCCAATCGAATTAGACTAGCAATACGCCAAAAATGATCAGATCCGAAGTTATCATGAAATCAAAATCCACTTTTCGTTAACTGGATTTGAATCGATTTAGACTAGTAATTCGTCAAAAACGAACAAACCCGAAGTTATCATGAAATGAAAAACCACTTTTCATTGGCTAGATTCCAATCGAATTAGACTAGCAATTCGCCAAAAAATGAACAAACCCGAAGTTATCATGAAATGAAAAACCACTTTTCATTGGCTAGATTCCAATCGAATTAGACTAGCAATTCGCCAAAAATGAACAAACCCAAAGATATCATGAAATCAAAAAAAAACTTTTAATTGGCTCGATTCCAATTGAATTAGACTAGCAATTCGCCAAAAACGATCAAACCCGATGTTATCATGAAATCGAAAACCACATTTCATTAGTTGGATTCCAATCGATTTAGACTGGCAATTCGCCAAAAACGAAAAACCCGAAGTTATCATGAAATGAAAAACCGCTTCTTATTGGCTAGATTCCAATCGAATTAGACTAGCAATTCATCGAAAAAGAACAAATCCTAAGTTATCATGAAATCAAAAACCACTTTTTATTGGCTCGATTCCAATCAAGTTAGACTAGCAATTCGCCAAAAACAAACAAACTCGAAGTTATCATGAAATCAAAAATCACTTTTCATTGGCTCAATTCCAATCGAATTAGACTAGCAATTCGCCAAAAATGATCAGACCTGAAGTTATCAACAAATCAAAATTCACTTTTCATTAGCTGGATTTTAATCGATTTAGACTAGTAATTTGCCAAAAACGAACAAACCCGAAGTTATCATGAAATGAAAAACCACTTTTGATTGGCTAGATTCCAATCGAATTAGACTAGAAATTCGCCAAAAAAGACAAACCCGAAGTTATCATGAAATCGAAAACCAATTTTCATTAGCTAGATTCGAATCGAATTAGATTAGCAATTCGCTAAAAAAGAACAAGCTCGAAGTTATCATGAACTCAAAAATAACTTTTTAGTGGGTCTATTCCAATTGAATTAGACTAGCAATTCGCCAAAAATGAACAAACTGGAAGTTATCATGAAATCAAAAACAACTTTTCATTGGCTCGATTCCAATGGAATTAGACTAGGAATTCGCCAAAAATGAACAGAGTGGAAGTTATTAGGAAATCAAAAATCACTTTTAATTGGCTCGATTCCAATCGAATTAGACTAGTAATTCACCAAAATGAACAAACACGAATCAATCATGAAATGAAAAACCACTTTTCATTAGCTCGATTCCAATCGATTTTGACTCGTAATTCGCTAAAAATGAACAAACCCGAAGTTATTATGAAATGAAAAACCGCTTTTCATTGGCTCCATTCCAATCGAATTAGACTAGCAATTCGCGAAAAATGAACAAACTTGGAGTTATCATGAAATCAAAAATCACTTTTTATTGGCTCAATTCCATTCAAATTAGACTAGCAATTCGCTAAAAATGAACGAATCCAAACTTATCATTAAATCAAAACACACTTTTAATTAGTTGTATTCCAATAGAATTAGACTACCAATTCGTGAAAACGAAAAACCTGAAGATATCATGAAATCGAAAGCCAGTTTTCAATTGCTCGATTCCAATCGATTTGGAAAAGTTATTCGCTAAAAACGAACAAGCCCGAAGTTACAATGAAATGAAAAACAACTTTTCTTCGGCTCGATTCCAACCGAATTAGACTAGCAACTCGCCAAAAATGAACAAACCCTAAGTTATCATGAAATTAAAAGCCACGTTTTATGGCGAATTGCTAGTCTAATTTAATTGGAATCAAGCCAAAGAAAAGTCATTTTTCATTTCGTGATAACTTCGGGTTTGTTCGTTTTTGGCGAATTGCTAGTCTAAATTGATTGGAATCGAGCTAATGAAAAGTTGATTTTGATTTCACGATAACTTTGGGTTTGTTCGTTTTTGGCGAATTTCTAGTCTAATTCGTTTGGAATCGAGCCAACGAAAAGTGATTTTTCATTTCTTGATAACTTCGGGTTTGTTCGTTTTTGGCGAATTGCTAGTCCAATTCGATTGGAATTGAGCCAATGAAAAGTGGATTTTAATTTCATGATAACTTTGGGTTCGATCTTTTTTACGAATTCCTAGTCCAATTCGATTGGAATCAAGTTAAAGAAAAGTTGATTTTGATTTCACGATAAATTCGGGTTTGTTCTTTTTTGGCGAATTGCTAGTCTAATTCTATTGGAATCGAGCCAATGAAAAGTGGTTTTTTATTTTATGATAACTTCAGATTTTTTCGTTTTTGGCGAATTGCTAGTCCAGTTCGATTGGAATCGAGCCAAAGAATAGTGGTTTTTCATTTCATGATAACTTCGGGTTTGTTCATTTTTAGCGAATTGCAAGTCTAAATCGATTGGAATCGAGCTAATGAAAATTTGATTTTGATTTCATGATAACTTCGAGTTTGTTCGTTATTGGCGAATTGCTAGTATAATTCGTATGGAATCGAGCCATCGAAAAGTGATTTTTCATTTCATGATAACTTCGGGTTTCTTCTTTTTTGCCGAATTGCTAGTCCAATTCGATTGGAATCGAGCCAATGAAAAGTGGATTTTGATTTCATGATAACTTCCGGTTTGATCGTTTTGGGCGAATTGCAAGTCTAATTCAATTGGAATCGAGCCAGTAAAAAGTGGTTTTTCATTTCATGATAACTTCGGGATTGTTCATTTTTGACGAATTGCTAGTCCAATTCGATTGGAAACAAGCCAATGAAAAGTGGATTTTAATTTCATGATAACTTCGGGTTTGATCTTTTTTGCGAATTGCTAGTCCAATTCGATCGGAATCGAGCTAAAGAAAAGCTGATTTTGATTTCATGGTAACTTTGGGTTTGTTAGTTTTTAGCGAATTGCTAGTCTAATTCTATTGGAATCGAGCCAATGAAAAGTGATTTTTCATTTCATGATAACTTCGAGTTTGTTCGTTTTTGACGAATTGCTAGTCCAATTCGATTGGAATCGAGCCAAAGAATAGTGGTTTTTCATTTCATGATAACTTTGGTTTTGTTCATTTTTCAAGAATTGCTAGTGTAAATCGATTGGAATTGAGCGAATGAAAACTTGATTTTGATTTCATGATAACTTTGGGTTTGTTCATTGTTGGCGAATTGCTAGTCTAATTTGATTGGAATCGAGCCAATGAAAACTGGCTTTTGATTTCATGATAACTTTGGGTTTTTTCATTTTTTGCGAATTGCTAGTCCAATTCGATTGGTATAGAGCCAAGGAAAAGTGGCTTTCGATTTCATGATAACATTGGATATGTTCATTTTTGGCGAATTGCTAGTCTAATTTGATTGGAATCAAGACAATGAAAAGGGGGTTTTCATTTCGGGATAACTTCGGGTTTGTTCATTTTTAGCAAATTGCTAATCCAATTTGATTGGAATTGAGCCAATGAAAAGTGGCTTTTGATTTCATGATAACTTCGGGTTTGTTTGTTTTTGGTGAATTGGTAGTCTAATTCGATTAGAATCGAGCAAAAAAAAAAGTGGTTTTTCATTTCATGATAATTCGGGTTGTTTTTTTTTGGCGAACTGCTTGTGTAAATCGATTGGAATCGAGCCAACTAAAAGTGGCTTTTGATTTCATGATAACTTTGGGTTTGTTCCCTTATGGCGAAATGCTAGTCTAATTTCATTGGAATCGAGCCAAAGAAAAGTGATTTTTCATTTCATGATAACTTCGGGTTTGTTCGTTTTTGGTGAATTGCTAGTCTAAATTGAATGGAATCTAGCTAATGAAAAGTTGATTTTGATTTCATGATAAATTTGGGTTTGTTCATTTTTGGCGAATTTCTAGTCTAATTCGATTGGAATCGAGCCAACAAAAAGTGGTTTTTCATTTCATGATAACTTTGGGTTTGTTCATTTTTGGCGAATTGCTAGTCCAATTCGATTGGAATCGAGCCAAAGAACAGTGGTTTTTCATTTCATGATAACTTCGTGTTTGTTCATTTTTAGCGAATTGCAAGTCTAAATTGATTGGAATCGAGCTAATGAAAAGTTGATTTTGATTTTATGATAACTTCTAGTTTGTTTGTTATTGATGAATTGCTAGTATAATTCGATTGAAATCGAGCCAATGAAAAGTAGTTATTCATTTCTTTATAACTTCAGATTTTTTCATTTTTGGCAAATTGCTAGTCCAATTTGATTGGAATCGAGCCAATGAAAAGTGGCTTTTGATTTCATGATAACTTTGGATTTCTTCGTTATTGGCGAATTGCTAGTCTAATTCGATTAGAATCGAGCCAAAGAACAGTGGTTTTTCATTTAATGAGAACTTCGGGTTTGTTCATTTTTGATGAATTGCTTGTCTAAATCAATTGGAATCGAGCTAATGAGTAGTTGATTTTGATTTAATGATAACTTCGGGTTTGCTCATTTTTGGCGAATTTCTAATCAAATTCGATTGGAATCGGGCCAATGAAAAGTAGTTTTTCATTTCATGATAACTTCGGGTTTGTTCATCTTTAGCGAATTGCATGTGTAAATCGATTGGAATCGAGCCAATTAAAAGTGACTTTTGATTTAATGATAACTTTGGGTTGGTTCCTCTATGGCGAATTGCTAATCTAATTTCATTGGAATCGAGCCAAAGAAAAGGGGTTTTTCATTTCATGATAACTTCGGGTTTGTTCATTTTTGGCGAATTGCTAGTCTAAATCGACTGGAATCGAGCTAATCAAAAGTTGATTTTGATTTCATGATAACTTCGGGTTTGTTCGTTTTTGGCGAATTCCTAGTCTAAGTCAATTGGAATCGAGCCAACGAAAAGTGGTTTTTCATTTCATGGTAACTTCAGGTTTGTTCGTTTTTGGCGAATTGCTCGTCCAATTCGATTGGAATCGAGACAATGAAAAGTGGCTTATGATTTCATGATAACTTTGGGTTTGTTCATTTTTGGCGAATTGCTAGTCTAATTCGATCGGAATCGAGACAAAAAAATGTTGTTTTTCATTTCATAATAACTTCGGGTTTGTTTGTTTTAGCGAATTGGTAGTCTTAATCTATTGGAATCGAGCCAAGGAAAACTGGCTTTTGATTTCATGATATCTTCGGGTTTGTTTGTTTTAGCAAATTGGAAGTCTAATTCGATTCGAATCTAGCTAATGAAAAGTGGTTTTTGATTTCATGATAACTTTGGATTTGTTCGTTTTTGGCGAATTACTAGTCTAATTTGATTGGAATTCAGCAAACGAAAAGTGGTTTTTTATTTCATGAAAACATCGAGTTTGTTCATTTTTTTGAAAATTGCTAGTCTAATTCGATTAGAATCGAGCTAATGAAAAGTGACTTTTGATATCATGATATCTTCAGATTTGTTCATTTTTGGCGAATTGCTAGTCTAATTCAATTGGTATCGAGCCAAGAAAATGTGGTTTTTCATTTCATAATAACTTCGGGTTTGTTCGTTTTTGGCAAACTGCTAGTCTAATTCGAATTGGAATCGAGCCAATGAAAAGGGGTTTTTCATTTCGTGATAACTTTGGGTTTGTTCGTTTTTGGTGAATTGCTAGTCTAAATCGATTGGAATCGAGCTAAAGAAAAGTTGATTTTGATTCCATGATAAATTTGGGTTTGTTTATTTTTGGCGAATTTCTAGTCTAATTCGATTGGAATCGAGCCAACGAAAATTGGTTTTTCATTTCATGATAACTTCGGGTTTGTTCGTTTTTGGAGATTTGCTAGTCCAATTCGATTGCAATCGAGCCAATGAAAAGTGGATCTTGATTTCATGATAACTTCGGGTTTGATCTTTTTGGCGAATTGCTAGTCCAATTCGATTGGGTTTGAGCTAAAGAAAAGTTGATTTTGATTTCATGATAACTTCGGGTTTGTTCATTTTTGGCGAATTGCTAGTCTAATTCGAACGGAATCGAGCCAATGAAAAGTGGTCTTTTATTATATGATAACTTCGGGTTTGTTCTTTTTGGTGAATTGCTAGTCCAATTTAATTGGAATCGAGCCAAAGAAAAGTGGTTTTTCATTTCATGATAACTTTGGGTTTGTTCATTTTTAGCGAATTGCAAGTCTAAATCGATTGGAATCGAGCTAATGAAAAATTGACTTTGATTTCATTGTAACTTCGAGTTTCTTTGTTATTGGAGAATTGCTAGTATAATTTGATTGGAATCGAGCCAATGAAAAGTAGTTATTCACTTCTTGATAACTTCAGATTTGTTCATTTTTGGCGAATTGCTAGCCCAATTCGATTGGAATCGAGCCAATGAAAAGTGGCTTTTGATTTCATGATAACTTTGGATTTCTTCATTTTTGGCGAATTGCTAGTCTAATTCGATTGGAATGGAGCAAAAGAACAGTGATTTTTCATTTAATGAGTTGCTTGTCTAAATCAATTGGAATCGAGCTAATGAATAGTTGATTTTGATTTCATGATAACTTCGGGTTTGTTCATTTTTTGCGAATTGCTAGTCAAATTCGATTGGAATCGAGTCAATGAAAAGTGGCTTTTCAATTCATGATAACTTCGGGTTTGTTCATTTTTGGCGAATTGCTAGTGTAAATCGATTGGAATCGAGCCAATTAAAAGTGGCTTTTGATTTAATGATAACTTTGGGTTTGTTCCTTCATGGCGAATTGCTAATCTAATTTCATTGGAATCGAGCCAAAGAAAAGGGGTTTTTCATTTCATGATAACTTTGGGTTTGTTCATTTTTGGTGAATTGCTAGTCTAATTCGATCGGAATCGAGCCAAAGAACAGTGGTTTTTCATTTAATGATAACTTTGAGTTTGTTC
The DNA here is from genome assembly GCF_002742605.1 of Olea europaea var. sylvestris. Classification (NCBI taxonomy): domain Eukaryota; kingdom Viridiplantae; phylum Streptophyta; class Magnoliopsida; order Lamiales; family Oleaceae; genus Olea; species Olea europaea. The sequence goes on from NW_019227947.1 coordinate 210,350, forward strand.
ATTTTTGGCGAATTGCTTGTCTTAATCAATTGGAATCGAGCTATTGAATGGTTGATTATTATTTCATGATAACTTCGAGTTTGTTCATTTTTAGCGAATTTCTAGTCAAATTCGATTGGAATCGAGCCAATGAAAAGTGGTTTTTCATTTCATGATAACTTCGGGTTTGTTCATTTTTGGCGAATTGCTAGTGTAAATCGATTGGAATCGAGCCAATTAAAAGTGGCTTTTGATTTCATGATAACTTTGGATTTCTTCATTTTTGGCGAATTGCTAGTCTAATTCGATTGGAATCGAGCCAAAGAACAGTGGTTTTTCATTTAATGATAACTTCGGGTTTGTTCATTTTTGGCGAGTTGCTTGTCTAAATCAATTGGAATCGAGCTAATGAATAGTTGATTTTGATTTCACGATAACTTTGGGTTTGTTCATTTTTGGCAAATTTCTAGTCAAATTCGATTGGAATCGAGCCAATGAAAAGTGGTTTTTCATTTCAAGATAACTTCGGGTTTGTTCATTTTTGGCGAATTGCTAGTGTAAATCGATTGTAATCGAGCCAATTAAAAGTAGCTTTTGATTTAATGATAACTTTGTGTTTGTTCCTTTATTGCGAATTGCTAATCTAATTTCATTGGAATCGAGCCAAAGAAAAGGGGTTTTTCATTTCATGATAACTTTGGGTTTGTTCGTTTTTGGTGAATTGCTAGTCTAATTCGATTGGAATCGAGCCAAAGAATAGTGGTTTTTCATTTAATGATAACTCGAGTTTGTTCATTTTTGGCGAATTGCTTGTCTAAATCAATTGGAATCGAGCTAATGAATAGTTGATTTTGATTTTAGGATAACTTCGGGTTTGTTCGTTTTTGGCGAATTTCTAGTCAAATTCGATTGGAATCGAGCCAATGAAAATTGGGTTTTCATTTCATGATCACATCGGGTTTGTTCATTTTTGGCAAATTGCTAGTGTAAATCGATTGGAATCGAGCCAATTAAAAGTGGCTTTGGATTTCATGATAACTTTAGATTTCTTCGTTTTTGGCGAATTGCTAGTCTAATTCGATTGGAATCGAGCCAAAGAACAGCGGTTTTTCATTTAATGATAACTTCGAGTTTGGTCATTTTTGGCGAATTCCTTGTCTAAATCAATTGGAATCGATCTAATGAATAGTTGATTTTGATTCCACGATAACTTCGGGTTTGTTCATTTTTGACGCATTTCTAGTCAAATTCGATTGGAATCGAGCCAATGAAATGTGGTTTTTCATTTCATGATAACTTCAGGTTTGTTCGTTTTTGGCGAATTGCTAGTGTAAATCGATTGGAATCAAGCCAACTAAATGTGGCTTTTGATGTAATGATAACTTTGGGTTTGTTCCTTTATGGCGAATTGCTAATCTAATTTCATTGGAATCGAGCCAAAGAAAAGGGGTTTTTTCATTTCATGTTAACATTGGGTTTGTTCGTTTTTGGCGAATTGCTAGTCTAATTAGATTGGAATCGAGCCAAAGAACATTAGTTTTTCATTTAATGATAACTTTGAATTTGTTCATTTTTGGCGACTTGCTTGTCTAAATCAATTGGAATCGAGCTAATGAATAGTTGATTTTGATTTCATGTTAACTTCGGATTTGTTCATTTTTGGTGAATTTCTAGTCAAATTCGATTGGAAACGAGCCAATGAAAAGCATTTTTTCATTTCATGATAACTTCGGGTTTGTTCGTTTTTGGCAAATTGCAAGTGTAAATCGATTGGAATCGAGCAATTAAAAGTGGCTTATGATTTCATGATAACTTTGGGTTTGTTCGTTTTTGGCGAATTTCTAGTCTAATTCGATTGGAATCGAGACAAAAAAATGTTGTTTTTCATTTCATAATAGCTTCGGGTTTGTTCATTTTAGCGAATTGGTAGTCTTTATCTATTGGAATCGAGCCAAGGAAAACTGGCTTTTGATTTCATGATATCTTCAGGTTTGTTCGTTTTAGCAAATTGGAAGTCTAATTCGATTCGAATCCAGCTAATGAAAAGTGGTTTTTGATTTCATGATAACTTCGGATTTGTTCATTTTTGACGAATTACTAGTCTAATTTGATTGGAATTCAGCCAACGAAAAGTGGTTTTTTATTTCATGAAAACATCGTGTTTGTTCATTTTTTCGCAAATTGCTAGTCTAATTCGATTAGAATCGAGCTAATGAAAAGTGGTTTTTGATTTCATGATAACTTCGGGTTTGTTCATTTTTGGCGAATTGCTAGTCTAATTCAATTGGTATCGAGCCAAGAAAAAGTGATTTTTCATTTCATAATAACTTCGGGTTTGTTCGTTTTTGGCAAACTGCTAGTCTAATTCAAATTGGAATCGAGCCAATGAAAAGGGGTTTTTCATTTCACGATAACTTCGGGTTTGTTCGTTTTTGGCGAATTGCTTGTCCAATTCGATTGGATCGAGCCAATGAAAAGTGGCCTTTGATTTCATGATAACTTTGGGTTTATTTGTTTTTGGCGAATTGTTAGTCTAATTCGATAGGAATCGAGCCAAAGAAAAGTGGTTTTCATTTAATGATAACTTCGGGTTTGTTCATTTTTGGCGAAGTGCTAGGGTAAATCGATTGGAATCGAGCAAATTAGAAGTGGCTTTTGATTTCATGATAACTTTGGGTTTGATCCTTTATGGCGGATTGCTAGTCTAATTTCATTGGAATCGAGCAAAAGAAAAGTGGTTTTTCATTTCATGATAACTTCGGGTTTGTTAATTTTTGACGAATTGCTAGTCTAATTCGATTGGAATCAAGCTAAAGAAAAGTGGTTATTCATTTCATGATAACTTCGAGTTTGTTCATTTTTGGCGAATCGCTAGTCTAATCGATTGCAATCGAGCTAATGAAAAGTGGCTTTTGATTTCATGATATCTTCGGGTTCGTTCGTTTTGGCGAATTCGAGTCTAATTCGATTGGAATCGAGCCAATGAAAAGTGGTTTTTCGTTCCATGATAACTTCGGGTTTGTTCGTTTTGGAGAATTTCTAGTCTAATTTGATTGGAATTGAGCCAATGAAAAGTGGTTTTTTGATTTCATGATAACATTGGTTTTGTTCTTTTTTGGCGAATTGCGAGTCTCATTCAATTGGAATCGAGCGAACGAAAAGTGATTTTTAATTTCATGATAACTTCGGGTTTGTTCGTTTTAGGCGAATTGCTAGTCTAATTCGATTGGAATCAAGCCAAAGAAAAGTGGTTTTTCATTTCATGATAACTTCGGGTTTGTTCATTTTTAGCGAATGGCTAGTCTAGTTTGATGGGAATCGAGCCAATGAAAAGTGGTTTTTCATTTTGATGATAACTTCGGGTTTGTTCGTTTTTGGCGAATTGCTAGTCTAAATCGATTGGAATCGAGCCATTGCAAAGTGGATTTTGATTTCATGATAACTTCGGGTTCGTTCATTTTTGGCGAATTGCTAGACTAATTCAATTGGAATCGAGCCAAGAAAAAGTGATTTTTCATTTCATAATAACTTTGGGTTTGTTCGTTTTTGGGAAACTGCTAGTCTAATTCGTTTGGAAACAAGCCAATGAAAAGGGTTTTTCATTTCGTGATAACCTCGGGTTAGCTCGTTTTTGGCGAATTTCTAGTCCAATTCGATTGGAATCGAGCCAATGAAAAGTGCCCTTTGATTTCATGATAACCTTGGATTTGTTCATTTTTGGCGAATTGCTAGTCTAATTCGATTGGAATCGAGACAATGAAAAGGGGTTTTTCATTTCGTGATAACTTCGTGTTTGTTCATTTTTGGCGAATTGCTAGTCCAATTCAATTGGAATCGAGCGAATGAAAAGTGGCTTTCGATTCATGATAACTTCAGGTTTGTTTGTTTTTGGCGAATTGCTAGTCTAATTCGATTGGAATTGAGTCAAAGAAAAGTGGGTTTTCATTTCATGATAACTTCGGGTTTGTTCGTTTTTGGCAAGTTGCTAGTGTAAATCGATTGGAATCGAGCCAATTAAAAGTGGCTTTTGATTTCATATTAACTTTGGGTTTGTCTCTTTATGGCGAATTACTAGCCTAATTTTATTGGAATCAAGCCAAAGAAAAGTGGTTTTTCATTTCATGATAACTTTGGGCTTGTTCGCGTTTGGAAAATTGCTAGTCTAAATCGATTGGAATCGAGCTAATGAAAAGTTGATTTTGATTTCATGATAACTTAGGGTTTGTTCGTTTTTGGTGAATTTCTAGTCTAATTCGATTGGAATCGAGCCAACGAAAAGTGGTTTTTCATTTCATGATAACTTCGGGTTTGTTCATTTTTGGAGAACTGTTAGTCCAATTCGATTGGAATCGAGCCAATGAAAAGTGGATTTCGACTTAATGATAACTTCGGGTTTGATCATTTTTGGTGAATTGCTACTCCAATTCGATTGGAATCGAGCTAAAGAAAAGTTGATTTTGATTTCATGATAACTTCGGGTCTGTTCGTTTTTGGCGAATTGCTTTTCTAATTCGATTGGAATCGAGCCAATGAAAAGTGGTTTTTTATTTAATGATAACTTCGGGTTTTTTCGTTTTTGGCGAATTACTAGTCCAATTCGATTGGAATCGAGCCAAGCGACAGTGGTTTTTCATTTCATGATAACTTCGGGTTTGTTCATTTTTAGTGAATTACTAGTCTAAATCGATTGGAATCGAGCGAATGAAAAGTTGATTTTGATTCAATGATATCTTTGGGTATCTTCGTTATTGGCTAATTGCTAGTCTAATTCGATTGGAATCGAGCCAATGAAAAGTGATTTTGCATTTCATGATAACTTTAGGTTTGTTCATTTTTTGGCGAATTGCTAGTCTAATTCGATTGGAATCGAGCCAATGAAAAGTGGCTTTTGATTTCATGATAACTTTGGATTTGTTCGTTTTTGGCGAATTGCTAGTCTAATTCGATTGGAATCGAGCCAAAGAACAGTAGCTTTTCATTTAATGTTAACTTCGGGTATGTTTATTTTTGGCGAATTGCTTATCTAAGTCGATTGGAATCGAGCTAATAAATAGTCGATTTTGATTTCATGATAACTTTGGGTTTGTTCATTTTTGGCGAATTTCTAGTCTAAATCGATTGGAATCGAGCTAATGAAAATTGGTTTTTCGTTTCATGATAACTTCGGGTTTGTTCATTTTTGGCGAATTGCTAGTGTCAATCGATTGGATTCGAGCCAATTGAAAGTGGCTTTTGATTTCGTGATAACTTTGGGTTTGTTCCTTTATGGCGAATTACTAGTCTAATTTCATTGTATCGAGCCAAAGAAAAGTGGTTTTTCATTTCATGATAACTTCAGGTTTGTTCGTTTTTGGAAAACTGCTAGTCTAAATCATCTGGAGTCGAGCTAATGAAAAGTTGATTTTGATTTCATGATAACTTAAGATTTGTTCATTTTTGGCGAATTTCTAGTCTAATTTGATTGGAATCGGGCCAACGAAAAGTGATTTTTCATTTCATGATAACTTTGGGTTTTTTCATTTTTGGCGAATTGCTAGTCCAATTCGATTGGTATCGAGCCAATGAAAAGTGGATTTTGATTTCATGATAACTTCAGGTTTGATCATTTTTAGCGAATTGCGAGTCCAATTCGATTGGAATCGAGCTAAAGAAAAGTTGATTTTGATTTCATGATAACTTCGGGTTTGTTCATTTTTGGCGAATTGCTAGTCTAATTTGATTGGAATCGAGCCAATGAAAAGTAGTTTTTTATTTTATGATAACTTCGGGTTTGTTCATTTTTGGCGAATTGCTAGTCCCATTCGATTGGAATCGAGCCAAAGAACAGTGGTTTTTCATTTCATGATAACTACGGGTTTGTTCATTTATAGTGAATTGCTAGTCTAAATCGACTGGAATTGAGCTAATGAAAAGTTGATTTTGATTTCATGATAACTTCGGGTTTGTTCGTTATTGGCGAATTACTAGTCTGATTCGATTGGAATCGAGCCAATGAAAAGTGACTTTTGATTTCATGATAACTTTGGATTTGTTCATTTTTGGTGAATTGCAAGTCTAATTCGATTGGAATAGAGCCAAAGAACAGTGATTTTTCATTTCATGATAACTTCGGGTTCGTTCATATTTGGCGAATTGCTTGTCAAACTCGATTGGAATCGAGCTAATGAAAAGTTGATTTTGATTTCATGATAACTTCGGGATTGATCATTTTTTGCGAATTTCTAGTCTAACTCGATTGGAATCGAGCCAACGAAAAGTGGTTTTTCATTTCATGATAACTTCGGGTTTGTTCGTTTTTGGCGAACAGTTAGTCCAATTCGATTGGAATCGAGCCAATGAAAAGTGGATATTGATTTCATGATAACTTCGGGTTTGATCATTTTTGGTTAATTGCTAGCCTAATTCAATTGGAATCGAGCCAATAAAAAATGGTTTTTCATTTCATGATAACTTCGGGTTTCTTCATTTTTGCCAGACTGCAAGTCCAATTTGATTGGAATTGAACCAATGAAAATGGGTTTTTTCATTTCGTGATAACTTCGGGTTTGTTCGTTTTTGGCAAATTCCTATTCCAATTCGATTGGAATCGAGCCAATGAAAAGTAACATTTGATTTCATGATAACTTTGAGTTTGTTCGCTTTTGGGAAATTGCTAGTCTAATTCGATTGGAATAGAGCCAAAGAAAAGTGATCTTTCATTTGATGATAACTTCGGGTTTGTTTGTTTTTGGCAAATTACTAGTGTAAATCGATTGGAATCTAAACAATAAAAAGTGGGTTTTCATTTCACGATAACTTTGGGTTCGTTCCTTTTTTACGAATTGCTAGTCTAATTTGATTGGAATAGAGGTAAAGAAAGGTGGTTTTTCTTTTCATGATAACTTCGGGTTCGTTCATTTTTTACGAATTGCTAGTCTAATTCGGTTGGAATCGAGCCAAAGAAAGGTGGTTTTTCATTTCATGATAACTTCGGGTTTGTTTATTTTTTGTAAATTGCTAGTCTAATCGATTGGAATTGAGACATCGAAAAGCGGCTTTTGATTTCATGATATTTTCGGGTTTGTTCGATTTGGCGAATTGGTAGTCTAATTCGATTGGAATCGAGCCAATGAAAAGTGGATTTTGATTTCATGATATCTTCGGGTTTGTTCGTTTTGGCGAATTGGAAGTCTCATTCGATTCAAATCCAACTAATGAAAAGTGGTTTTCGATTTCACGATAACTTCGGGTTTGTTCGTTTTTGCCGAATTGCTAGTCCTATTCGATTGGAATCGAGCTAATGAAAAGTGATTTTTGATTTCATGATAAATTCGGGTTTGTTCAGTTTTGGCGAATTGCTAGTCTAAATCAATTGGAATCTTGCCAAAGAAAAGTTGTTTTTCATTTCATGAAAACTTCAGGTTTGTTCATTTTTGGTGAATTGCGAGTCTAAATCGATTGGAATCGAGCCAATGAAAAGTGATTTTTCATTCCACGATAACTTCGAGTTTGCTCGTTTTTGCCCAATTTCCAGTCTAAATCGATTGGAATCGAGGACGTGAAAAGTGGCTTTTGATTTCATGATAACTTCGGGTTTGTTCATTTTTGGCGAATTGCTATCTAATTCAATTGGAATCAAGCCAAAGAAAAGTGGTTTTTCATTTCTTGATAACTTCAGGTTTGTTCATTTTCGACGAATTGCTAGTCTAAAATCAACTGGAATCGAGCCAAAGAAAAGCGATTTTTCATTTCATGATAACTTCGGGTTTGTTCATTCATGGCGAATTGCTCGTCTAATTTGATTGGAATCGAGCGAATGAAAAGTGGTTTTTGATTTCACGATAACTTCGAATTTGTTCATTTTTGGCGAATTGCTTGTCCAAATCGATTGGAATCGAGCCAATGAAAAGTGGCTTTTGATTTCACGATTACTTCGGGTATGTTTATTTTTGGCGAATTACTAGTCCAATTCGATTGGAATCGAGCCAATGAAAAGTGGCTTTTTATTTCATGATAACTTCGGGTTTGTTCATCTTTGGTGAATTGCTAGTCTAATTCGATTGGAATGGAGCCAAAGAACAGTGGTTTTTCATTTCATGATAACTTCGGGTTTGTTCATTTTTAGTGAATTGCTAGTCTAAATCGATTGGAATCGAGCTAATAAAAAGTTGATTTTGATTTCACGATAACTTCGAGTTTGTTCGTTATTGGCGAATTGCTAGTCTAATTCAATTGGAATTGAGCCAATGAAAAGTGGCTTTTGATTTCATGATAACTTTGGATTTGTTCATTTTTGGCAAATTGCTAGTCTAATTCGATTGGAATCAAGCAAAAGAACAGTGGTTTTTCGTGTCATGATAACTTCGGGTTTGTTCATATTTGGCGAATTGTTTATCTAAATCAATTGGAATCGAGCTAATGAAAAGTTGATTTTGATTTCATGATAACTTCGGGTTTGATCATTTTTGGCGAATTTCTAGTCTAACTAGATTGGAATCGAGCGAACAAAAAGTGGTTTTTCATTTCATGATAACTTCGGGTTTGTTCGTTTCTGGTGAACTGCTAGTCCAATTCGATTGGAATCGAGCCAATGAAAAGTGGATTTGATTTTACAATAACTTCGGGTTTGATCATTTTTGGCGAATTGGTAGTCTAATTCAATTGGAATCGAGCCGATAAAAAATATTTTTTCATTTAATGATAACTTCGGGTTTATTCATTTCTGCCAAATCGCAAGTCCAATTCGATTGGAATTGAGCTAATAAAAATGGGTTTTTCATTTCGTGATAACTTCGGGTTTGTTCGTTTTTGGCAAATTGCTATTCCAATTCGATTGGAATCTAGCCAATGAAAAGTAGCATTTGATTTCATGATAACTTCAGGTTTGTTCGCTTTTGGCGAATTACTAGCCTAATTCGATTGGAATCGACCCAAAGAAAAGTGGTTTTTCATTTGATGATAACTTCGGGTTTGTTCGTTTTTGGCGAATTGCTAGTGTAAATTGATTGGAATCGAGTCAATACAAAGTGGCTTTTGATTTCATGATAACTTTGAAGTTGTTCATTTTTAGCTAATTGCTAGACTAATTCGATTGGAATCAAGCCAAAGAAAAGTGGTTTTTCATTTCATGATAACTTCCGGTTAGTTCATTTTTTACGAATTGCTAGTCTAATTCGGTTGGAATCGAGCTAAAGAAAGGTGGTTTTTCATTTCATGATAACTTCGGGTTTGTTCATTTTTGGCAAATTGCTAGTCTAATCGATTGGAATCAAGCCAACGAAAAGTGGTTTTTCATTTCATGATAACTTCGGGTTAGTTCATTTTTGACGAATTGCTAGTCTAATTCGATTGGAATCGAGCTAATGAAAAGTGGTTTTTCATTTCATGATAACCTTGGGTTTGTTCATTTCTGGCGAATTACTTGTCTAAATAGATTGGAATCGAGTTAATGAGAAGATGATCGTGATTTCATGATAACTTTCGGTTTGTTAATTTTTTTTCGAATTGCTAGTCTAATTCGATTGGAATCGAGCCAAAGAACAGTGGTTTTTCATTTAATGATAACTTCAGGTTTGTTCATTTTTGGCGAATTACAAGTCTAATTCGATTGGAATCGAGCCAAAGAAAAGTTGTTTTTCATTTCATGATAACTTCGGGTTTTTTCATTTTTAGTGAATTGCTAGTCTAAATCGATTGGAATCGAGCCAATGAAAAATGATTTTTCATTTCATGATAACTTCGGGTTTGTTCGTTTTTGGCGAATTGCTAGTCTAATTCGATTGGAATCGAGCCAATGAAAAATGATTTTTCATTTCATGATAACTTCGGGTTTGTTCGTTTTTGGCGAATTGCTAGTCTAATTCGATTGGAATCGAGCCAATGAAAAGTGGTTTTTTATTTCATGATAACTTTGGGTTTGCTCGTTTTTAGCGAATTGCTAGTCCATTTCGATTGGAATTGAGCCAAAGAACAGTGGTTTTACATTTCATGATAACTTTGGGTTTTTTCATTTTTGGTGAATTGCTAGTCTAAACCAATTGGATTCGCGCTAATGAAATGTGATTTTGATTTCATGATAACTCCGAGTTTGTTCGTTATTGGCGAATTGCTAGTCTAATTCGATTGAAATCAAGCAAATGAAAAGTTGTTTTTCATTTCATGATAACTTCGGGTTTGTTCGTTTTTGGCGAATTGCTAGTCCAATTCGATTGGAATCGAGCCAATGAAAAGTGGCTTGTGATTTAATGATAACTTTGAATTTGTTCATTTTTGGCGAATTACTAGTTTAATTCGATTGGAATCGAGCCAAAGAACGGTGGTTTTTCATTTCATGATAACTTTGGATTTGTTCATTTTTGGCGAATTGCTTGTCTAAATCGATTGGAATCGAGCTAATGAAAAGTTGATTTTGATTTCATGATAACCTCGGGTTTGTTCATTTTTGACGATTTTTTAGACTAATTCGATTGGAATTGAGCCAACGAAAAGTGATTTTTCTTTTCATGATAACTTCGAGTTTGTTAATTTTGGGAGAATTGCTAGTCCAATTCGATTGGAGTTGAGCCAATGAAAAGTAGATTTTGATTTCATGATAACTTCGAGTTTGTTTGTTTTTGGCGAATTGATAGTCTAATTTAATTGGAATCAAGCCAATAAAAAGTGGTTTTTCATTTCATGATAACTTCAGGTATGTTCGTTTTTGGCAAACTGCTAGTCTAATTCGATTGGAATCGAGCCAATGAAAAGGGGTTTTTCATTTCATGATAACTTCGGGTTTGTTCATTTTTAGCAAATTCGTATTCCAATTTGATTGGATCGAGCCAATGAAAAGTGGCTTTTGATTTCATGATAACTTCGGGTTTGTTCGCCTTTTGGCAAATTGCTAGTCTAATTCGATTGGAATCAAGCCAAAGAAAAGTGGTTTTTCATTTTATGATAACTTCGGGTTTGTTTGTTTTTGGCAAATTGCTAGTGTAAATCAATTGGAATCGAGCTAATGAAAAGAGGCTTTTGATTTCATGATAACTTTGGGTTTGTTAATTTTTGGCTAATTGCTAGTCTATTTCGATTGGAATCGAGCCAAAGAAAAGTGGTTTTTCATTTCATGATAACATCGGGTTTTTCATTTTTGACGAATTGCTAGTCTAATTCGATTGGAATGGAGCAAAAGAAAGGTGGGTTTTCAATTCATGATAACTTCGGGTTTGTTCGTTTATGGCAAATTACTAGTCTTATTGATTGGAATCAAGACAATGAAAAGTGGCTTTTGATTTCATGATATTTACGGGTTCGTTCTCTTTGACGAATTGGTAGTCTAATTCGATTGGAATCGAGCCAATGAAAGTGGCTTTTGATTTCATGATATCTTCGGGTTTGTTCGTTTTGGCGAATTGGAAGTCTAGTTTGATTGGAATCGAGCCAATGAAAAGTGTTTTTTTATTTTGATGATAACTTCGGGTTTGTTCATTTTTAGCGAGTTGCTTGTGTAAATCGATTGGAATCTAGCCAACGAAAAGTGGATTCTAATTTCATGATAACTTCGGGTTTGTTCGTTTTTGGCAAATTGCTAGTCTAATTCAATTGGAATCGAGCCAAGAAAAATTGGTTTTTCATTTCATGATAACTTCGGGTTTGTTCATTTTTGGCAAACTACTAGTCTAATTCGATTGGAATCGAGCCAATGAAAAGGGGTTTTTCATTTCATGATAACTTCGGGTCTGTTCATTTTGGCGAATTGCTAGTCCAATTCGATTGGAATCGAGCCAATGAAAAGTGGCTTTTTATTTCATGATAACTCGGGTTTGTTCATTTTTCGCGAATTGCTAGTCCAATTCGTTTGGAATCGAGCCAATGAAAAGTGGCTTTTGATTTCATGATAACTTCAGGTTTATTCATTTTCGACAAATTACTAGTGTAATTCGATTGGAATCGAGCCAATGAAAAGTGGCATTTGATTTCATTATAACTTCGGGTTTATTCATTTTCGGCGAATTGCTAGTGTAATTCGATTAGAATCGACCAAAGAAAAGTGGTTTTTCATTTCATGATAACTTCGGGTTTGTTCATATTTGGTGAATTGCTAGTATAAATCGATTGGAATCGAGCCAATTAAAAGTGGCTTTTTATTTCATCATATCTTCTGGTTTGTTCCTTTTTGGCGAATTGCTAGTCTGATTCGATTGGAATCGAGCCAAAGAAAAGTGGTTTCTCATTTCATGATAACTTCGGGTTTGTTCGTTTTTACCGAATTTACTATTCTAAATCAACAGGAATCGTGCTAATGAAAAGATGATTTTGCTTTCATGATAACTTCGAGTTTGTTCGTTTTTGGCGAATTGCTAGTCTAATTTGATTGGAATCAAGCCAATGAAAAGTGGTTTTTCTTTTCATGATAACTTCGGGTTTGTTCATTTTTGGTGAATTGCTAGCCTAATTTGATTGGAATCGAGCTAATGAAAAGTGGATTTTCATTTCATGATAACTTCGGGTTTGTTCGTTTTTGGCGAATTGCTAGTCTAAATAGATTGGAATCGAGCTAATGAAAGGATGATCGTGATTTCATGATAACTTCGGGTTTGTTCATTTTTGGCGAATTGCAAGTCTAATTCGATTGGAATCGAACCAAAGAACAGTGGTTTTTCATTTAATGATAACTTCGGGTTTGTTTATTTTTAGCGAATTGCTAGTCTAATTCGATTGGAATCGAGCCAAAGAAAAGTGGTTTTTCATTTCATGATAACTTCGGGTTTATTCATTTTTGGCGAATTGCTAGTCTAAATGGATTGAAATCGAGCTAATGAAAAGTTGATTTTGATTTCATGATAACTTCGGGTTTGTTCGTTTTGGCTAATTGCTAGTCTAATTCGATTGGAATCGAGCCAATGAGAATTGGTTTTTTATTTCATGATAACTTTGGGTTTGTTTATTTTTGGCGAATTGCTAGTCCATTTCAATTGGAATTAAGCCAAAGAGCAGTGGTTTTTCATTTCATGATAACTTCGGGTTTGTTCATTTTTGGCGAATTGCTTGTATAAATCGACTGGAATCGAGCTAATGAAAAGATGATTTTGATTTCATGAAAACTTTGGGTTTGTTCGTTTTTGACGAATTTCTAGTCTAATTCGATTGGAATCGAGCCAACGAAAAGGGGTTTTTCATTTCATGATAACTTCGGGTTTGTTCATTTTTGGTGAATTGCTAATCCAATTCGATTGGAATTGAGCCAATGAAAAGTGGATATTGATTTCATGATAACTTCGGGTTTGTTCGTTTTTGGTGAATCGCTAGTCTAATTCAATTGGAATCGAGCCAATCAAAAGTGATTTTTCATTTCATGATAACTTCGGGTTTGTTCGTTTTTGGCAAACTGCTAGTCTAATTCGATTGGAATCGACCCCATGAAAATGGGTTTTTCATTTCATGATAACTTCGGGTTTATTCATTTTTCACAAATTGCTATTCCAATTTGATTGGATCGAGCCAATGAAAAGTGGCTTTTGATTTCATGATAACTTCGGGTTTGTTCGCTTTTGGCGAATTGCAAGTCTAATTCGATTGGAATCGAGCCAAAGAAAAGTGGTTTTTCATTTCATGATAGATTCGGGTTTGTTCATTTTTAGCGAATTGCTAGTGTAAATCGATTGGAATCGAGCCAATGAAAAGTGGCTTTTGATTTCATGATAACTTTGGGTTTGTTCATTTTTGGCGAATTGCTAATCTAATTCAATTGGAATCGAGCCAAAGAAAAGTGGTTTTTCATTTCATGATAACATCAGGTTTGGTCGTTTTTGACGAATTGCTAGTCTAATTCGATTGGAATGGAGCTAAAGAAAGGTGATTTTTCATTTCATGATAACTTCGAGTTTGTTCATTTTTGGCAAATTGCTAGTCCAATCGATTGGAATCGAGACAATGAAAAGTGGCTTTCGATTTCATGATATTTTCGGGTTCGTTCGTTTTGGCGAATTGGTAGTCTAATTCGATTGGAAATGAGCCAATGAAAGTGGCTTTTGATTTCATGATATCTTCGGGTTTGTTCATTTTGGCGAATTGGAAGTCTAGTGCAATTGGAATTGAGCCAATGAAAAGTGATTTTTCATTTTGATCATAACTTCAGGTTTGTTCGTTTTTGGCGAATAGCTCGTCAAAATCGTTTGGAATCAAGCCAATGAAAAGTGGATTTTGATTTCATCATAACTTCGGGTTTTTTCGTTTTTGGTAATTACTAGTCTAATTCAATTGGAATCGAGCGAAGAAAAAGTAGTTTTTCATTTCATGATAAATTCGGGTTTGTTCATTTTTGGCAAACTGCAAGTCTAATTCGTTTGGAATCGAGCCAATGAAAAGGGGTTTTTCATTTCGTGATAACTTCGGGTTTGATCATTTTTAGCAAATTGCTAGTCCAATTCGATTGCAATCTAGCAAATGAAAAGTGGCTTTTAATTTCATTATAACTTCGGGTTTGTTCATTTTCGGCGAATTGCTAGTCTAATTCGATGGGAATCAACCAAAGAAAAGTAGTTTTTCGTTTCATGATAACTTCGGGTTTGTTCATTTTTGGTGAATTGCTAGCGCAAATCGATTGGAATCGAGCCAATTAAAAGTGGCTTTTGATTTCATGATATCTTCGGGTTTGTTCCTTTTTGACGAATTGCTAGTCTAATTCGATTGGAATCAAGCGAAATAAAAGTGGTTTTTCATTTCATGATAACTTCGGGTTTGTTCGTTTTTGGTGAATTGCTAGTGTAAATCAATTGGAATCGAGCCAATTAAAAGTGGCATTTTATTTCATGATATCTTCTGGTTTATTCCTTTTTGGCAAATTGCTAGTCTGATTCGTTTAGAATCGAGCCAAAGAAAAGTGGTTTTTCATTTCATGATAACTTCGAGTTTGTTCGTTTTTATCGAATTTACTAGTCTAAATCAACTGGAATCGTGCTAATGAAAAGATGATTTTGATTTCATGATAACTTCGAGTTTGTTTGTTTTTGGCGAATTGCTAGTCTAATTTGATTAGAATCAAGCCAATGAAAAGTGGTTTTTCTTTTCATGATAACTTCGGGTTTGTTCGCTTTTGACAAATTGCTAGTCTAATTTGATTGGAATCGAGCTAATGAAAAGTGGATTTTCATTTCATGATAACTTCGGGTTTGTTCGTTTCTGGCGAATTGCTAGTCTAAATTGATTGGAATCGAGCTAATGAAAGGATGATCGTGATTTCATGATAACTTCGGGTTTGTTCATTTTTGGCAAATTGCAAGTCTAATTCGATTGGAATCGAGCCAAAGAACAGTGGTTTTTCATGTAATGATAACTTCGGGTTTGTTTGTTTTTAGCGAATTGCTAGTCTAATTCGATTGGAATCGAGCCAAAGAAAAGTGGTTTTTCATTTCATGATAACTTCGGGTTTATTCATTTTTGGCGAATTGCTAGTCTAAATGGATTGGAATCGAGCTAATGAAAAGTTGATTTTGATTTCATGATAACTTTGGGTTTGTTCGTTTTTGGCGAATTGCTAGTCTAATTCGATTGGAATCGAGCCAATGAGAATTGGTTTTTTATTTCCTAATAACTTTGGGTTTGTTCGTTTTTGGCCAATTGCTAGTCCATTTCGATTGGAATTAAGCCAAAGAATAGTGGTTTTTCATTTCATGATAACTTCGGGTTTGTTCATTTTTGGCGAATTGCTTGTATAAATCGACTGGAATCGAGCTAATAAAAAGTTGATTTTGATTTCATGATAACTTTGGGTTTGTTCATTTTTGACGAATTTCTTGTCTAATTCGATTGGAATCGAGCCAACGAAAAGGGGTTTTTCATTTCATGATAACTTCGGGTTTGTTCATTTTTGGTGAATTGCTAGTCTAATTCGATTGGAATTGAGCCAATGAAAAGTGGATATTGATTTCATGATAACTTCGGGTTTGTTCGTTTTTGGCGAATTGCTAGTCTAATTCAATTGGAATCGAGCCAATAAAAAGAGGTTTTTCATTTCATGATAACTTCGACTTTGTTCGTTTTTGGCAAACTGCTAGTCTAATTCGATTGGAATCGAGCCAATGAAAAGGGGTTTTTCATTTCGTGATAACTTCGGGTTTGTTCATTTTTCGAAAATTGCTATTCCAATTTGATTGGATCGAGCCAATGGAAAGTGGCTTTTGATTTCATGATAACTTCGGGTTTGTTCGCTTTTGGCGAATTGCTAGTCTAATTCGATTGAAATCGAGCCAAAGAAAAGTGGTTTTTCATTTCATGATAAATTCGGGTTTGTTCTTTTTTAGCGAATTGCTAGTGTAAATCGATTGGAATCGAGCCAATGAAAAGTGGCTTTTGATTTCATGATAACTTTGGGTTTGTTCATTTTTGGCAAATTGCTAATCTAATTCAATTGGAATCGAGCCAAAGAAAAGTGGTTTTCCATTTCATGATAGCATCAGGTTTGTTCATTTTTGACGAATTGCTAGTCTAATTCGATTGGAATGGAGCTAAAGAAAGGTGGTTTTTCATTTCATGATAACTTCGAGTTTGTTCATTTTTGGCAAATTGCTAGTCCAATCGATTCAAATCGAGACAATGAAAAGTGGCTTTCGATTTCATGATATTTTCGGATTCGTTTGTTTTAGCGAATTGGTAGTCTAATTCGATTGGAAATGAGCCAATGAAAGTGGCTTTTGATTTCATGATATCTTCGGGTTTGTTGATTTTGACGAATTGGAAGTCTAGTGCGATTGGAATTGAGCCAATGAAAAGTAGTTTTTCATTTTGTTCATAACTTCGGGTTTGTTCGTTTTTGGCGAATAGCTCGTCCAAATCGTTTGGAATCAAGCCAATGAAAAGTGGATTTTGATTTCATCATAACTTCGGGTTTTTTCGTTTTTGGCGAATTGCTAGTCTAATTCAATTGGAATCGAGAGAAGAAAAAGTGGTTTTTCGTTTCATGATAAATTCGGGTTTGTTCATTTTTGGCAAACTGCAAGTCTAATTCGTTTGGAATCGAGCCAATGAAAAGGGGTTTTTCATTTCGGGATAACTTCGGGTTTGTTCATTTTTGGCGAATTGCTAGTCCAATTCGATTGGAATCGAGCTAATGAAAAGTGGCTTTTGATTTCATGATAACTTCGGGTTTGTCCATTTTCGACGAATTTCCAGTCTAATTCGATTGGAATCGAGCCAAAGAAAAGTGGTTTTTCATTTCATTATAACTTCGGTTTGTTCGTTTTTGGTGAATTGCTATTGTAAATCGATTGGAATCAAGCCAATTAAAAGTGGCTTTTGAGTTCATGATATCTTTGGGTTTGTTCCTTTTTGGCGAATTGCTAGTCTTATTCGATTGGAATCGAGCTAAAGAAAAGTGGTTTTTCATTTCATGATAACTTCGGGTTTGTTCGTTTTTTGCGAATTGCTAGTCTAATTCAATTGGAATCGAAAAAGTGGTTTTTCATTTCACGATAACTTCGGGTTTGTTCATTTTTGGCAAACTGCTAGTCTAAATCGATTGGAATCGAGCCAACGAAAAGGGGTTTTTCATTTCGTGATAACTTCGGGTTTGTTCATTTTTGGCAAATTGCTAGTCCAATTCGATTGGAATCGAGCCAATGAAAAGTGGCTTTTGAATACATGATAACTTCGGGTTTGTTCATTTTCGGCGAATTGCTAGTCTAATTCGATTTGAATCAAGCCAAACAAAAGTGGTTTTTCATTTCATGATAACTTCGGGTTTGTTCATTTTTGGGGAATTGCTAGTGTAAATCGATTGGAATCGAGCCAATTAAAAGTTGCTTTTGATTTCATGATATCTTCGGGTTTGTTCCTTTTTGGCGAATTGCTAGTCTGAGTCGATTGGAATCGAGCCAAAGAAAAGTGGTTTTTCATTTCTTGATAACTTCGGGTTTGTTCGTTTTTGGTGAATTGCTAGTGTAAATCGATTGAAATCGAGCCAATTAAAAGTGGTTTTTTATTTCATGATATCTTCGGGTTTGTTCCTTTATGGCGAATTGCTAGTCTGATTCGATTGGAATCGAGCAAAAGAAAAATGGTTTTTCATTTCATGATAACTTCGTGTTTGTTCATTTTTGGCTAATGGTTAGTCTAAATAGACTGGAATCGCGCTAATGAAAAGATGATTTTGATTTCTTGATAACTTCGGGTTTGTTCATTTTTGGAGAATTGCTAGTCTAATTCGATTAGAATCAAGCCAATGAAAAGTGGTTTTTCTTTTCATGATAACTTTGGGTTTGTTCGCTTTTGAAAAACTGCTAATTTAATTCGATTGGAATCGAGCCAATGAAAAGTGGCTTCTGATTTCATGATATCTTCGGGTTTGATCATTTTGGTGAATTGGAAGTCTAATTAGATTCGAATCCAGCTAATGAAAAGTGGTTTTTGATTTCATGATAACTTCGGGTTTCTTCATTTTTGGCGAATCGCTAGTCTAATTCGATTGGAATCGAGCTAATGAAAAGTGGTTTTTGATTTCATGATAACTTCGGGTTTGTTCGATTTTGGCGAATTGCTAGTCTAATTCGAATGGATTCAAGCTAATGAAAAGTTGATTTTGATTTCATGATAACTTCGGGTTTGTTCATTTTTGGCGAATTGCTAGTCTAATTCGATTGGAATCAAGCCAATGAAAAGTCGTTTTTCTTTTCATGATAACTTTGGGTTTGTTCGCTTTTGACGAATTGCTAGTCTAATTCGATTGGAATCGAGCCAATGAAAAGTGGCTTCTGATTTCATGATATCTTCGGGTTTGATCATTTTGGCGAATTGGAAGCCTAATTCGATTCGAATCCAGCTAATGAAAGGTGGTTTTTGAATTCATGATAACTTCGGGTTTGTTCATTTTTGGCGAATTGCTAGTCTAATTCGATTGGAATCGAGCTAATGAAAAGTGGCTTTGATTTCATGATAACTTCAGGTTCGTTTGGGTTTGGCGAATTGCTAGTCTAATTCGATTGGATTCGAGCTAATGAAAAGTAGATTTTGATTTCATGACAACTTTTGGTTTGTTCGTTTTTGACGAATTGCTAGTCTAAGTCGATTGGAATCGAGCCAATGAAAAGTGGTTTTTTATTTCATGATAACTTCGGGTTTATTCATTTTTGGCAAATTGGTAGTCCACTTCGATTGGAATTGAGCCAAAGAACAATGGTTTTTCATTTCATGATAACTTCGGGTTTGTTCATTTTTGGTGAATTGCTAGTCTAAATCGATTGGAATCGAGCTAATGAAAAGTGATTTTGATTTCATGATAACTTCGGGTTTGTTCGTTACTAGCGAATTGCTAGTCTAATTCGATTTGAATCGAGCCAATGAAAAGTGGTATTTCATTTCATGATAACTTCGAGTTTGTTCATTTTTGGCTAATTGCTAGTCCAATTCAATTGGAATCGAGCCAATGCAAAGTGGCTTTTGATTTCATAATGACTTTGAATTTGTTCATTTTTGGCAAATTGCTAGTCTAATTCGATTGGAATCGAGCCAATAAAAAGTGGTTTTTCGTTTCATGATAACTTCGGGTTTGTTCGTTTTTGGAAAACTGCTAGTCTAATTCGATTGGAATCGAGCCAATGAAAAGGGGTTTTTCATTTCGTGATAACTTCGGGTTTGTTCATTTTTGGTAAATTCCTATACCAATTTGATTGGATCATGCCAATGAAAAGTGGCTTTTAATTTCATGATAAATTCGGGCTTGTTCCCTTTTGGCGAATTGCTAGTCTAATTCGATTGGAATCGAGCCAAAGAAAAATTGTTTTTCATTTCATGATAACTTCGGGTTTGTTCGTTTTTGGTGAATTTCTAAGGTAAATCGATTGGAATCGAGCCAATGAAAAGTGGCTTTTGATTTCATGATAACTTTGGGTTTGTTCATTTTTGGCGAGTTGCTAGTCTAATTTGATTAGAATCGAGGCAAAGAAAAGTGGTTTTTTGTTTCATGATAACATCGGGTTTGTTCATTTTTGACGAATTTCTAGTCTAATTCGATTGGAATGGAGCTAAAGAAAGCTGGTTTTTCATTTCATGATAACTTCGGGTTTGTTCATTTTTGGCAAATTGCTAGTCTAAGCGATTGGAATCGAGACATTGAAAAGTGGCTTTTGATTTCATGATATTTTCGGATTCGTTCGTTTTGGCGAATTGGTAGTCTAATTCGATTGGAATCGAGCCAATGAAAGTGGCTTTTGAATTCATGATATCTTCGGGTTTGTTCATTCTGACGAATCGGAAGTCTAAGTCGGTTTGAATCCAGCTATTGAAAAGTGGTTTTTGATTTCATGATAACTTCGGGTTTGTTCATTTTTGGCAAATTCGTAGTCTAAATCAATTGGAATCGAGCTAATGATAAGTGGTTTTTGATTTCATGATAACTTCGGGTTTGTTCAGTTTTTGCGAATTGCTAGTCTAATTAGATTGGAACCGAGCCAAAGAAAAGTTGTTTTTCATTTCATGATAACTTCGGTTTGTTCGTTTTTGGCGAATTGTTAGTCTAAATCGATTGGAATGGAGGCAATGAAAAGTGGTTTTTCAATTCATGATAACTTCGATTTTGTTCGTTTTTGGCAAATTTTTAGTCTAAATCGATTGGAATCGAGCAAGTGAAAAGTGACTTTTGATTTCATGATAACTTCGGGTTTCTTCATTTTCGACAAATTGCTAGTCTAAATCGATTGGAATTGAGCCAAAGAAAAGCGATTTTTCATTTCATGATAACATCGGGGTTGTTCATTTTGGGCGAATTGCTCATCTAATTCGATTGGAATCGAGCTAATGAAAGGTGGTTTTTGATTTCACGATAACTTTGGATTTGTTCATTTTTGGCGAATCGTTAGTCTAAATCGATCGGAATCGAGCCAATGAAAAGTGGCTCTGATTTCATGATATCTTCGGGTTTGATCGTTTTGGCGAATTGGAAGTCTAATTCGATTCGAATCCAGCTAATGAAAAGTGGTTTTTGATTTCATGATAACTTCGGGTTTGTTCATTTTTGGCGAATTGCTAGTCTAATTCGATTGGAATCGAGCTAATGAAAAGTGGTTTTTGATTTCATGAGAACTTCCGATTTGTTCGGTTTTGGCGAATTGCTAGTCTAATTCGATTGGATTCGAGCTATTGAAAAGTTGTTTTTGATTTCCTGATAACTTCGGGTTTGTTCATTTTTGGCGAATTGCTAGTCTAATTTGATTGAAATCGAGCCAATGAAAAGTGGTTTTTTATTTCATGATAACTTCGGGTTTGTTCATTTTTAGCGAATTGGTACTCCATTTGGATTGGAATTGAGCCAAAGAACAATGGTTTTTTATTTCATGATAACTTCGGGTTTGTTCATATTTGGTGAATTGCTAGTCTAAATCGATTGGAATCGAGCTAATGAAAAGTGATTTTGATTTCATGATAACTTTGGGTTCGTTCGTTATTTGCGAATTGCTAGTCTAATTCGATTGGAAACGAGCCAATGAAAAGTGGTTTTTCATTTCATTATAACTTCGGGTTTGTTCATTTTTGGCGAATTGCTCGTCCAATTCGATTGGAATCGAGCCAATGCAAAGTGGCTTTTGATTTCATGATAACTTTGAATTTGTTCATTTTTGGCGAATTGCTACTCTAATTCGATTGGAATCGGCCCAACGAACAATGGTTTTTCATTTCATTGTAACTTCGGGTTTGTTCATTTTTGGCGAATTGCTTGTCTAAATCGTTTGGAATCGAGCTAATGAAAAGTTGATTTTGATTTCATGATAACTTCGGGTTTGTTCGCTTTTGACGAATTTTTAGTCTAATTAGATTGGAATGGAGCCAACGAAAAGTTGTTTTTCATTTTATGATAACTTCGGGTTTGTTCATTTTTGGCGAATTGCTAGTACAATTCGATTGGAATTGAGCCAATGAAAAGTGGATTCTGATTTCATGATAACTTCGGGTTCGTTCATTTTTGGCGAATTGCTAGTCTAATTCAATTGGAATCGAGCCAAGAAAAAGTTGTTTTTCATTTCATGATAACTTCGGGTTTGTTCATTTTTTGCAAACTGCTAGTCTAATTCGATTGGAATCGAGCCAATGAAAAGGGGTTTTTCATTTCGTGATAACTTCGGGTTTTTTTCATTTTTGGCGAATTGCTAGTCCAATTCGATTGGAATCGAGCTAATGAAAAGTGGCTTTTGATTTCATGATAACTTCGGGTTTTTTCATTTTCGACTAATTTCCAGTCTAATTCGATTGGAATCAAGCCAAATAAAAGTGGGTTTTCATTACATGATAACTTCAGGTTTTTTCGTTTTTGGTGAATTGCTATTCTAAATCGATTGGAATCGAGCCAATTAAAAGTGGCTTTTGATTTCATGATATCTTCGGGTTTGTTCCTTTTTAGCGAACTGCTAGACTGAGTCGATTGGAATCGAGCCAAAGAAAAGTAGTTTATCATTTCATGATAACTTCGGATTTGTTCGTTTTTGGCAAATTACTTGTCTAATTCAATTGGAATCGAGCCAAGAAAAAGTGGTTTTTCATTTCATGATAACTTCGGGTTTTTCGTTGTTGGCAAACTGCTAGTCTAATTCGATTGGAATCGAGCCAATGAGAATTGGTTTTTTATTTCATGATAACTTTGGGTTTGTTCATTTTTGGTGAATTGCTAGTCCATTTCGATTGAAATTAAGCCAAAGAACAGTGGTTTTTCATTTCATGATAACTTCGGGTTTGTTCATTTTTGGTGAATTGCTAGTCTAAATCGATTGGAATCGAGCTAATGAAAAGTGATTTTGATTTCATGATAACTCCGGGTTTGTTCGTTATTGGCAAATTGCTAGTCTAATTCGATTGAAATCAAGCCAATGAAAAGTGGTCTTTCATTTCATGATAACTTCGGGTTTGTTCATTTTTGGCGAATTGCTAGTCCAATTCGATTGGAATCGAGCCAATGAAAAGTGGCTTTTGATTTCATGATAATTTGAATTTGTTCGTTTTTGGCAAATTGCTAGTCTAATTCGATTGGAATCGAGCCAAAGAATAGTTGTTTTTCATTTCATGATAACTTCGGGTTTGTTCATTTTTGGCGAATTGCTTGTCTAAATCGTTTGGAATTGAGCTAATGAAAAGTTGATTTTGATTTCATGATAACTTCGGGTTTGTTCGTTTTTGACGAATTTCTAGTCTAATTAGATTGGAATGGAGCCAACGAAAAGCGGTTTTTCATTTCATGATAACTTTGGGTTTGTTCCTTTTTGGCGAATTGCTAGTACAATTTGATTGGAATTGAGCCAATGAAAAGCTGATTTTGATCTCATGATAACTTCGGGTTTGTTCATTTTTGGCGAATTGCTGGTCTAATTCAATTGGAATCGAGCCAATAAAAAGTGATTTTTCATTTTATGATGACTTCGGGTTTGTTCGTTTTTGGCAAACTACTAGTCTAATTCGATTGGAATCGAGCCAATGAAAAAGGGTTTTTCATTTCGTGATAACTTCGGGTTTGTTCATTTTTGCAAATTCCTATTCCAATTTGATTGGATCATGCCAACGAAAAGTGGATTTTGATTCCATGATAACTTTAGGTTTGTTCGCTTCTGACGAGTTGCTAGTCTAATTCGATTGGAATCGAGCCAAAGAAAAGTTGTTTTTCATTTCATTATAGCTTCGGGTTTGTTCGTTTTTGGCGAATTGCTAGTTTAAATCGATTGGAATCGAGCCAATGAAAAGTGACTTTTGATTACATGATAACTTTGGGTTTGTTCATTTTTGGCGAATTGGGAGTCTAATTTCATTGGAATCGAGGAAAAGAAAAGTGGTTTTTCATTTCATGATAACATCGGGTTTGTTCATTTTTGATGAATTGCTAGTCTAATTCGATTGGAATGGAGCTAAAGAAAGGTTGTTTTTCATTTCATGATAACTTCGGGTTTGTTCGATTTTGGCAAATTGCTAGTCTAAGCGATTTGAATCGAGACAATGAGAAGTGGCTTTTGATTTCATGATATTTTCGGGTTCGTTCGTTTTGGCGAATTGGTAGTCTAATTCGATTGGAATCGAGCCAATGAAAGTGGCTTTTGATTTCATGATATCTTCGGGTTTGTTCATTTTGGCGAATCGGAAGTCTAATTCGATTTGAATCCAGCTAATGGAAAGTGGTTTTTGATTTCATGATAATTTCGGGTTTGTTCGTTTTTGGCGAATTGCTAGTCTAATTCGATTGGAATCGAGCTAATGAAAAGTGGTTTTTGATTTCATGATAACTTCGGGTTTGTTCAGTTTTGGCGAATTTCTAGTCTAATTAGATTGGAATCGAGCCAAAGAAAAGTTATTTTTCAATTCATGATAACTTCGGGTTTGTTCGTTTTTGACGAATTGCTAGTCTAAATCGATTGGAACCGAGGCAATGAAAAGTGGTTTTCCATTTCATGATAACTTCGGGTTTTTTCGTTTTTGGCGAATTTTTAGTCTAAATTGATTGGAATCGAGCAATTGAAAAGTGGCTTTTGATTTCATGATAACTTCGGGTTTGTTCATTTTAGGGGAATTGCTATCTAATTCGATTGAAATCGAGGCAAAGAAAAGTGGTTTTTCATTTCATGATAACTTCGGGTTTCTTCATTTTCGGCAAATTGCTAGTCTAAATCGATTGGTATCGAGGCAAAGAAAAGCGATTTTTCATTTCATGATAACATTGGGTTTGTTCATTTTGGGCGAATTGCTCATCTAATTCGATTGGAGTCGAGCTAATGAAAATTGTTTTTGATTTCACGATAACTTCAGATTTGTTCATTTTTGGCGAATTGTTAGTCTAAATCGATTGGAATCGAGCCAATGAAAAGTGGCTTTTGATTTCATGATAACTTCGGGTATGTTTGTTTTTGGCGAATTGCTAGTCAAATTCGATTGGAATGGAGCCAATGAAAAGTGGCTTTTGATTTCATGATAATTTCGGGTTTGTTCGTTTTTGGCAAATTGCTAGTCTGATTCGATTGGAATCGAGCCAACGAAAAGTGGTGTTTCATTTCATGATAACTTCGGGTTGGTTCGTTTTTAGCGAATTGCTAGTACAATTCGATTGGAATTGAGCCAATGAAAAGTGGCTTTTGATTTCATGATAACTTCATGTTTGTTCATTTTTGGCAAATTGCTAGTCTAAATAAATTGGAATCGAGCCAATGAAAAGTGGCTTTTGAATTCATGATATATTTGGGTTCGTTCGTTTTTGGCAAATTCCTAGTCTAAATCGATTAGAATCGAGCTAATGAAAAGTTGATTTCGATTTCACGATAACTTCGGGTTTGTTCGTTTTTGGCAAATTGGTAGTCCAATTCGATTGGAATCGAGTCAAGTAAAATGGTTTTTCATTTCATGATAACTTCGGGTTTGTTCGTTTCTGACGAATTCTAGTCTAAATAGATTGGAATCGAGCTAATGAAAAGATGATTTTGATTTCATGATAACTTCAGGTTTGTTTGTTTTCGACGAATTGCTAGTCTAAATCGATTGGAATCGAGCTAATGAAAAGTGGTTTTTCATTTCGTGATAACTTCGGGTTTGTCTGATTTTGGCGAATTTCTAGTCTAAATCGATTGGAATAGAGCAAGTGAAAAGTGGCTTTTGATTTCATGATAACCTCGGGTTTGTTCATTTTTGGCTAATTTCTATCTAATTCGATTGAAATCGAGCCAAAGAAAAGTGCTTTTTCATTTTATGATAACTTCTGGTTTCTTCATTTTCAACGAATTGCTAGTCTAAATCGATTGGAATCGAGCCAAAGAAAAGCAGTTTTTCATTACATTATAACTTCGGGTTTGTTCATTTTTGACGAATTGCTCGTCTAATTTGATTGGAATCGAGCTAATGAAAAGTGGTTTTTGATTTCACTATAACCTCGGATTTGTTCATTTTTGGTGAATTGTTAGTCTGAATCGATTGGACTCGAGCCAATGAAAAGTGGCTTTTGATTTCATGATAACTTCGGGTATGTTTGTTTTTGGCGAATTGCTAGTCCAATTTGATTGGAATCGAGCTAATGAAAAGTGATTTTTGATTTCATGATAACTTCGGGTTTGTTCATTTTTTGACGAATTGCTAGCCCAATTTGATTGGAATCGAGCCAAAGAAGTGTGGTTTTCCATTTCATGATAACTTCGGGGTTGTTAGTTTCTGGCGAATTGCTAGTCTAAATAGATTGGAATGGAGGTAATGAAAAGATGATTTTGATTTCATGATAACTTCGGGTTTTTTTATTTTGAGCGAATTGCAAGTCTAAATCGATTGGAATCAAGCCAATGAAAAGTGGTTTTTCATTTCATGATAACTTCGTGTTTCTTCATTTTTGGCAAATTTCTAGTCTAAATCGGTTGGAATCGAGCAAGTGAAAAGTGGCTTTTGATTTCATGATAACTTCGGGTTTGCTCATTTTTTGCGAACTGCTATATAATTCGATTGAAATCGAGCCAAAGAAATGTGATTTTTCATTTCATGATAACTTCGGGATTCTTCATTTTCGACGAATTGCTAGTCTAAATCGATTGGAATCGAGCCAAAAAAAGCGATTTTTCATTTCATGATAACTTCAGGTTTGTTCATTTTTAGCGAATTGCTCGTCTAATTCGTTTGGAATCGAGCTAATGAAAAGTGGTTTTTTATTTCACGATAACTTCGGACTTGTTCATTTTTGGCGAATTGTTAGTCTAAATCGATTGGAATCGAGCCAATGAAAAGTGGTTGTTCATTTCATCACAACTTCGGGTATGTTTGTTTTTGGCGAATTGCTAGTCCAATTCGATTGGAATGGAGCCAATGAAAAGTGGCTTTTGATTTTATGATAACTTTGGATTTGTTCGTTTTTTGCAAATTACTAGTCCAATTCGATTGAAATCGAGCCAAAGAAAAGTAGTTTTTCATTTCATGATAACTTCGAGTTTGTTTTTTTCTGGCGAATTGTGCTAGTCTAAATAGATAGGAATCGAGCTAATGAAAAGATGATTTTGATTTCATGATAACTTCGGGTTTGTTCATTTTTGGCGAATTGCTAGTCTAATTCGATTGGAATCGAGTCAATGAAAAGTGGTTTTTCAATCATGATAACTTCGTGTCGGTTCGTTTTTAGCGAATTGCTAGTCCAATTCGATTGGAATAGAGCCAATGAAAAGTGACTTTTGATTTTATGATAATTTCGAGTCTGTTCGTTTTTGGCGAATTGCTAGTCTAAATCGATTGGAATCGAGCCAATGAACAGTGGCTTTTGATTTCATGATAACTTCGGGTTCACTTGTTTTTGGCGAAGTCCTAGTCTAAATCGACTTGAATCGAGCTAATGAAAAGTTGATTTTGATTTCACGACAACTTCGGGTTTGTTCTTTTTTGGCGAATTACTAGTCTAATTCGATTGAAATCGAGCTAAAGTAACGTGGTTTTTCATTTTATGATAACTTTGGGTTTGTTCGTTTCTGAGGAATTGGTAGTCTAAATAGATTGGAATCGAGATGATGAAAAGATGATTTTGCTTTCATGATAACTTCGGGTTTGTTTGTTTTTGGCGAATTGCTAGTCTAAATCGATTGTAATCGAGCCAATGAAAAGTGGTTTTTCATTTTATGATAACTTCGGGTTTGTTCTTTTGGTGAATTTCTAGTCTAAATTGATTGGAATTGAGCAAGTGAAAAGTGGCTTTTGATTTCATGATAACTTCGGGTTTTCCATTTTTGGCGAATTTCTATATAATTCGATTGAAATCGAGCTAAAGAAAAGTGGTTTTTTATTTCATGATAACTTCGAGTTTCTTCAGTTTTGGCGAATTGCTAGTCTAAATCGATTGGAATCGAGCTAAAGAAAAGCGGTTTTTCATTTCATGATAACTTCGAGTTTGTTCATTTTTGGCAAATTGGTCGTCTAATTCGGTTCGAATCGAGCTAATAAAAAGTGGCTTTTAATTCACGATAACTTCGGATTTGTTCATTTTTGGCGAATTATTAGTCTAAATCGATTGGAATCGAGCCAATGAAAAGTGGATTTTGATTTCATGATAACTTCGGGTATGTTCGTTTTTGGCGAATAACCAGTCCAATTCGATTGAAATCGAGCCAATGAAAAGTGGATTTTGATTTCATGATAACTTCTGGTTTGTTCGTTTTTGGCGAATTGCTAGTCCAATTCGATTTGAATCGAGCCAAAGAAAAGTGGCTTTTCATTTCATGATAACTTCGGGTTTGTTCTTTTCTAGTGAATTGCTAGTCTAAATAGATTGGAATCGAACTAATGAAAAGATGATTTTGATTTCATGATAACTTCTGGTTTGTTCATTTTTGGCGAATTGCTAGTCTAAATCGATTGGAATCGAGCCAATGAAAAGTGGCTTTTGATTTCATTGTAACTTTGGGTTTGTTCGTTTTTTGCAAATTGCTAGTCTAATTTGATTGGAATCGAGCCAAAGGACAGTGGTTTTTCATTTCATGATAACTTCGGGTTTGTTCATTTTTGACGAATTGCTATCTAATTCGATTGAAATCGAGCCAAAGAAATGTGGTTTTTCATTTCATGATAACTTCGGGTTTGTTCATTTTTCACGAATCGCTCATCTACTTCGATTGGAATCGAGCGAATGAAAAGTGGTTTTTGATTTCACGATAAATTTGGATTTGTTCATTTTTGGCGAATTGTTAGTCTAAATCGATTGGAATCGAGCCAATGAAAAGTGGATTTTTTGATTTCATGGTGACTTCGGGTATGTTTGTTTTTGGCGAATAACCAGTCCCATTCGATTGGAATCGAGCCAATGAAAAGTGTCTTTTGATTTCATGATAACTTCGGGTTTGTTCGTTTTTGGCGAATTGCTAGTCCAATTCAATTTGAATCGAGCCAAAGAAAAGTGGTTTTTCATTTCATGATAACTTCGGGTTTGTTCTTTTCTGGTGAATTGCTAGTCTAAATATATTGGAATCGAGCTAATGAAAAGATGATTTTGATTTCATGATAACTTCGGGTTTGTTCATTTTTGGCGAATTGTTAGTCTAAATCGATTGGAATCGAGCCAATGAAAAGTGGCTTTTGATTTCATTGTAACTTTGGGCTTGTTCATTTTTTGTGAATTGGTAGTCTAATTCGATTGGAATCGAGCCAAAGGACAGTGGTTTTTCATTTCATGATAACTTCGGGTTTGTCCATTTTTGGCGAATTGCTATCTAATTTGATTGAAATCGAGCCAAAGAAAAGTGGTTTTTCATTTCATGATAACTTCGGGTTTCTTCAATTTTGGCGAATTGCTAGTCTAAATCGATTGGAATCGAGCCAAAGAAAAGCGGTTTTTCATTTCATGATAACTTTGGGTTTGTTCATTTTTGGCTAATTGCTCACCTACTTCGATTGCAATCGAGCGAATGAAAAGTGGTTTTTGATTTCAACATAATTTCAGATTTGTTCATTTTTGGCGTTTGTTAGTCTAAATCGGTTGGAATCAGGCCAATGAAAAGTGGCTTTTGATTTCATGGTAACTTCGGGTGTGTTTGTTTTTGGCGAATAACCAGTCCAATTCGATTGGAATCGAGCCAATGAGAAGTGGCTTTTGATTTCATGACAACTTCGGATTTGTTTGTTTTTGGCGAATTGCTAGTCCAATTCGATTTGAATCTAGCCAAAGAAAAGTGGTTTTTCATTTCATGATAACTTTGGGTTTGTTCTTTTCTGGTGAATGTCTAGTCTAAATAGATTTGGATCGAGCTAATGAAAAGATGATTTTGATTTCATGATAACTTCGGGTTTGTTCATTTTTGGCGAATTGCTAGTCCAAATCGATTGGAATCGAGCCAATGAAAAGTGGCTTTTGATTTCATTGTAACTTTGGGTTTGTTCATTTTTTGCGAATCGCTAGTCTAATTCGATTGGAATCGAGCCAAAGGGCAGTGGTTTTTCATTTCATGATAACTTCGGATTTGTTCATTTTTGGCGAATTGCTATCTAATTCGATTGAAATCGTGCTAAAGAAAAGTGGCTTTTCATTTCATGATAACTTCGGGTTTCTTCAATTTTTGCGAATTGCTAGTCTAAATCGATTGAAATCGAGCCAAAGAAAAGCGGTTTTTCATTTCATGATAACTTCGGGTTTGTTCATTTTTGGCGAATTGCTCATGTACTTCGATTGGAATCGAGCGAATGAAAAGTGGTTTTTGATTTCACGATAACTTCGGATTTGTTCATTTTTGGTGAATTGTTAGTCTAAATCGATTGGAATCGAGCCAATGAAAAGTGGCTCTTGATTTCATGATAACTTCGGGTATGTTTGTTTTTGGCGAATAACCAGTCCAATTCGATTGGAATCGAGCAAATGAAAAGTGGCTTTTGATTTCATGATAACTTCGGGTTTGTTCATTTTTGGCGAATTGCTAGTCCAATTCGATTTGAATTGAGCCTAAGAAAAGTGGTTTTTCATTTCATGATAACTTCGGGTTTGTTCTTTTTTGGTGAATTGCTAGTCTAAATAGATTGGAATCGAGCTAATGAAAAGATGATTTTGATTTTATGATAACTTCGGGTTTGTTCATTTTTGGCGAACTGCTATCTAATTCGATTGAAATCGAGCGAAAGAAAAGTTGTTTTTCATTTCATGATAACTTCGGGTTTCTTCATTTTCGGCGAATTGCTAGTCTAAATCGATTGGAATCGAGCCAAAGAAAAGCGATTTTTCATTTCATGATAACTTCAGGTTTGTTCATTTTTGGCGAATTGCTCGTCTAATTTCGATTGGAATCGAGCTAATGAAAAGTGATTTTTGATTTCACGATAACTTCGGATTTGTTCATTTTTGGCGAATTGTTAGTCTAAATCGATTGGAATCGAGCCAATGAAAAGTGGCTTTTGATTTCATGATAACTTCGGGTTTGTTCATTTTTGGCGAATTGTTAGTCTAAATCGATTGGAATCGAGCCAATGAAAAGTGGCTTTTGATTTCATGACAACTTCGGGTATGTTTATTTTTGGCAAATTGCTCGTCCAATTCGATTGGAATGGAGCCAATGATAAGTGGCTTTTGATTTCATGATAACTTTGGGTTTGTTCGTTTTTGTCAAATATCTAGTCCAATTCGAATGAAATCGAGCCAACGAAAAGTAGTTTTTCATTTCATGATAACTTCGAGTTTGTTCGTTTCTAGCGAATTACTAGTCTAAATAGATAGGAATCGAGCTAATGAAAAGATGATTTTGATTTCATGATAACTTAGGGTTTGCTCATTTTTGGCGAATTTCTAGTCTAATTCGATTGGAATCGAGTCAGTGAAAAGTGGTTTTTCAATTATGATAACTTCGGGTTGGTTCGTTTTTAGCGAATTGCTAGTCCAATTCGATTGGAATAGAGCCAATGAAAAGTGGCTTTTGATTTCATGATAATTTCGGGTCCGTTCGTTTTTGGCGAATTGCTAGTCTAAATCGATTGGAATCGAGCCAATGAACAGTGGCTTTTGATTTCATGATAACTTCGGGTTTACTCGTTTTTGGCGAATTCCAAGTCTAAATCGACTGGAATCGAGCTAATGAAAGGTTGATTTTGATTTTACGATAACTTCGGGGTTACTCTTTTTTGGCGAATTACTAGTCTAATTCGATTGAAATCGAGCCAAAGTAACGTGGTTTTTCATTTTATGATAACTTCGTGTTTGTTCGTTTCTGACGAATTGGTAGTCTAAATAGATTGGAATCGAGATGATGAAAAGATGATTTTGATTTCATGATAACTTCGGGACTGTTTGTTTTTGGCGAATTTGTAATACTCCGAAATTTTATGCTGATTTAAATTTTTTTAAGATAGCAATTTAACTTTCAATACTATTTTTGGCCATAAGAAAAGGGGACACCACCTTTGTAGTAGTTAATGTTAGTGGTAGCTAATGACTACAAGCATGAGGTGTTAAATGTTGTGTTTACATGAAGTGATTATTAATTAGTCGAACCTTAAGTCAAGTATGAAATTGAATGTGGTCGATTATTTTGTTAGGACTTCAATTGACCAAATGATTAAATTAAGTTATGATCCACAATTTTTGAATTTGTAAGTTGGAAATAAGTTAAGATTTGGAATATATTTGCTAATAATGAAAGATAGAGGGTTGGATTATATTAGTTGGAAGATTAGAGATTTCCTTTGCAAATATAGGTTTTTAGGCTACTAATTACCTATAATCAACCCCACTTGTTACCCATCACCACCATACATTTGGATCATAAACCAAACATGTGTACAAGTAAGAAAAAAAAAGGGGGGAAGAAAGGGGGGAGGCGGTGGAGATGGAAAAGGAGGAAAAAAAAAAATCAATCATTCATCCTTATCTTTATGTATGGATATATATATATATATATATATCCATATCCATTGCCATAGAGAGATTTAATTCATTTTACGAAACACTTATACACTTAAAAAGAGAGCAAAAACCGAAATCAAGAAAGGAAAGAAGAAGGAAGAAAGTTTAGCACTTTCAATTCATTTCAAACAAAGATCATCAAGTTTTACGGTAAGATACCTTCTATGCTTATGTGGTATGATTTTCATGGTAATATTTATGCTTAAGTTATGCATGAAAAACCAAAGTATGTTAATGGTGGAGAAATCCACAAATGTTATGATTATGGTGGAGAAATCCACAAATGTTATGATTATGGTGGAGAAATCCACAAATGTTATGATTATGGTGGAGAAATCCACAAATGTTATGATTATGGTGGAGAAATCCACAAATGTTATGATTATGGTGGAGAAATCCACAAATGTTATGATTATGGTGGAGAAATCCACAAATGTTATGATTATGGTGGAGAAATCCACAAATGTTATGATTATGGTGGAGAAATCCACAAATGTTAGATATATCTATGCCTTAGGACAAGTCCGAAGGGCACCGGCATGTCGGAATATGGAAGTATGGGTTTGATTGCTTTCTTTGGTGTAGTATTATCATGATAAATGTTCAAGCATGGTATCTTACTGAGTATTTCCTTATACTCAAAGTATGTTATGCTAAACTTTTCAGATCCATGATCATTTGAACTGATGGAAGTTAGTTGGCTTACGCGATGATGGA